>NC_061122.1:144935725-144980614 GCF_002878395.1 Capsicum annuum | reverse complement strand
CAAGTTCTAGATGGTATAATTACACATGAGGTTTGAACAAATAAACTCATCACACATGGCATGCAAATTCGCTAAAGAGGCTCAATTGCCCCTCCCACTAGTGACAAAACAAAGGAGTATGTATTAATTTCCCCATGCCAAAAATTTGTAGTCACAAAATGAGAAAGAGCGTTTTTACAAGGCCACTCATATCCATTCCCATTGATTATTCAAAATTTTTTAAGATGGAGGGGTGTTCGCTTTTCATTTGCACCACACATGATTTGCCAAATAAGACATCAAACCAAGCCTTCATCTCATATTTTGGCTTTATATGGGAAAACCAACCATACGGCTACGCTGAATTCACCAATGGTATGCATGTAATCCCAAGTCCATAATGCCATAGGTTCTCGAACTTTCTTTGCATTTATAGTTTTAATGCTACGAGTACTCAGACTTCTCTTTCATCTGTGGCTCAAGACTCAATCACAATAATTTTCCCTTAAGAATGTCATCAATCAATCTATCATAGGGAAAGGTTCATCCAACATCATTATTAAAAGAATTAGAAAACAAAATAATGTAAACAACCAATTCACAAAATTTTCTTTCTTTGAGTGAACTAAGTTTGAGTATTGTAAACCAATGAATACACACAAAAGTAGGGACACACCCCCAACTAAAGGACTTATAATAACCTTATTAAATAACACAAAATCATAAAAAGGGAAAAAAAATCCCCAAAACTGTAGTGATAGCTAATGTGTATGCTTTAGAAGCTGTCATGATCGCAATCCTCAGGTTGGGATCACGGTACCTGAGGTATTTTTCTCCCTTGTTTTGCCATATTTTTTACTGGGCTTCCACACTTCTCAAACTTGGTATTACCGTATTTTTGGCTTCTAATCTTATCCAGAGAACCTACAAAACATCAAAATTGTGTGACTGATTCAAAAGCATATGGATCAAACATAAAACGATGGGTTGCCTCCTATCAATCACTTGATTTATTGTCGTGGCACAATGCCTCTTTAACAATTATATATGCCTCCACTAAGAGGATTTGAATTTCCTGCCCAATTTTTGATCATTACATCTTTGAAGTTCATTGGGTAAATGTAAGGGCATGATGACATGTGTTCTAACACGCCAATTCAAAGAATTAAACCATTTGCCCAATATTTTAAGAAACTTTCATATGGGATCACTGAAAAATGGTGAGAACATTGGAAGTCCACTAATTGGACATCAATCTTTAAGCTTCTTGGTGCTTATGATTGGGGTCTTAGCATACCCTTTTGGAAATACAAACTGCAGGATATACAAAAACAGTTCATTCTCACCCCTATTCAACATTTCCTCTGGTGGATTGATTTTCATCAAATCCATCGCACTTAATATTGAGAAGTGGTTAGAATAAGGTATTTTTACTAATTATGGAGTTGTCTCCAATTTGATATCCTCACCCCAAAATGGACTAGAGTCTTCATAAGAAATTTTCTTGGATTCTTTTTGTGACTGTAGCACCATTTGCTTTATTCTGATATCTACAACCATATTGTGCTCGGGTGGTCGGGAAATCACCAAGGATTCTTCAATATTAAGCTCATTTAGAAGCATGGACATGATTGTAGTATTTGCAGAATTGACCTCCATGCCCATGCATTCTATCTTCTTTATTTTCTCATTATATGCCCATATGTATTGATGCATGAGTTATATGTTATCCCCTATTGTTTCAATTTTATCCAAGATAAGTTGAAACATTGCTTTAATATCACTATTTTTGGTGCTTCGTTATTCCTTTTATTGACCATAAGACCTATCAAAACCATAAGAAGAACTAGTAATTGGGTTAACATAACGAGGGTAGGGGGTATTTGGACAATCGCACTAATGTGTGTCTCGACCACTACATAAGGAACAATCATACTCCCAAGAGGATCGAGATGGTGCACATATCTCTTTCTGGGGATCATATCAATAATTTTTCCAAAAGTAGGTTCCATCACAATATGGACATAGATTAATAAGATAAGATTTCCAACCATCAAACTCATATTCATTCAAAGATTCCATAGTAACAAATAAACAAAACTAAAAATCTACCTAACATAAGACACAAAAGAAAATAACAAACAAATATTTACAAGTTTGAACCAAAGAAAGTAAGATAAAATTTCAAACTAACTTAATACACCAAATTGTTCCCCGGCAACAATTCCATTTTTGGATAACACTCAACTTACACATCAATTTAAATACAAGGTAGTTGTTGTCAATATATTTACCCTACTAAGAGTCATGGTCGAATCCATAAAGAACATATTTACCCAAATAGGAGTCGGGGTTGAATCTATAAGGAAAAACATGAGTGACAATTGAGTAAATTCAAAATAAAAGTTACTTTCTAAGTTCTAATCTATGGTACAAGATGGCTTGGGGTTTTTCAATATTTTCTAATGTGAAATTAATTCTTGGGCTTCTAAGGATCTAATTTGAGACTAAGAATAATTAGAGTGTAATTAATTAGGCACGAATCATGGGAATACACCATCATAGGGGTAAGTTATGCATGGGCACATGATGATTCGATGCAAATTATAATCATTGATAATGTGGTAGTTTAGGGTTTAAAGTTCTTGAGGCTAGTTCTTCAACAAAACCTCAAATATGTCACTCATTCACCCTTTTAAATACCCAAAGAGTGTGTCAATTAAAGCCACCCCTATTTCTAGGATAGTACCCAAGAAATGGTCAACCTTAATTAGGCACCCCTATTTCTAGGATAGTACCCAAGGAATGGTCAACTACATATTCACCCGTATGTCTAAGATGGTGAAAATTAGCAAACTAAGCCCAATTATTATCTACTATTGCCTTGGTTTCCTAGTTCCCCTTTCAAGGATGATGAGGGTTCCTAAAGTTCACCTAAATCCCTCTTTCAAGGACTGGTTAGGCTTTCAAGAATTTGGGATTTTCATCCATCAAACCCACTTGGGTATTTGCACTTTTACCCAAAAATCCCAACCAAATTAATCAAGAAATAGTAGAACCTATCATCAACCAACTAGAATCTATACAAATACATCATAACCCACACACAATAGCACCCTAATCAAGAATAACCCCAAGAGGTAGGTCTAGCACATCATAAAGATAATAAAAAAATATACCAAGATATCCATCAAAGTTATTCGTAAGAAAAATAAATAGAGGAAAAACCACACTTTAGACTTAAATGAATTTTTAATTGACAAAGCCAAAACTACACTTTAGAGTTCCTCTAGTTAAATCATGCCTTAAATTAGTGTAAAATTAAGCTCTAAGCTCAAAGAAATTACAAAACCCTAAACTATGGATGGGAGGTAGGGTTATAGAATAATGGTTCTCTAGAATGAATGGGTATTTAGCCTTAATTAGGAGTTGGGGTCGGCTGCCAATTAACATTTTTACCCCTGGGCTATTTTCTGCTCTCATGTGATCGTGGAAACTGAGAACACATTAAGATCACTGCAATTGCGATCCTTTGACCTGAATTGATTGGCCATGATCACAACTCTCAGACCGCTCTCGGTAAATGAGATCAATTCCTACTCTTGCTTCAACTTGTTGAGCTCTTGCACTTTTATTCCCTTTTGTATCCTCTTTAGCTCAAGGTTGCTTCTTTTCTTCTCAATACTTGTATACCTAAAAAATATGGGAATTAGTGTATTTAACCACAAATATGTCTAACTATTATATATAAATCATAGTAGTGTGCACGAATGTTGAATGCAACTGAGTGGTAAACGTACCACTCATCATAAAGTAATGTCATTTTTAAAACTAATCAAAACCACATTAACACATTAATATATATACATACAAGATTCTTGGATAGGGTAAAGAGTCATGGATGTGACATTATAAAATATTAACAAGGACTGTGTACCCTTATATATCCTAAGGGCATCTACAACCTATATAGGTTCAGCTATATCGATTAAAAGGGCTCCAGCACATGTTAAGAGCATGGATTGAGGAAATCTAAAGGAGAGACAGGGATACCAAGGCTCCAGCTATTCCATAAATATAATGTGTTAACCAAGTAAATGACCATACAGACCTCCACACCTGCAAACATCATTTTCAATATTGTTCCCCCGGGACCTCCACTATCACAATGAGATTCAAAACCCCTTTTAAGCCTAAATTCAAACCATTTTTAGATAATCCGAACAATAAACCAAGGAGACTTATTTTAAGGCATTTACCACTTGGTATCTACACACCAATTATTCTTGAAAGATTCTATAATCACACTATCAATTCTAGTTAACTAATTAACTCTCAAGTCCCTTTTAAAAATCCAAAATCATGGCCACAAAGGCCTTTCAAATATGTTTTTAACCATTTGTCCACTTATGTAATGCAATAGTTGTAAAAATGAGTTAAATCATGTAAATTCAAAATTTAAATTAAAAATCATGGAGTTGAGTTGAGGTTAATGCCATTACCAAGACAAACTCCATTAATTTGGGGAAATCCATGTTCCCTAGTAAAAATTCAATAATAATGCACCTATTCAGTCCAAAAAATCATCAATTTAAGTCTACACAAGACATTTAAACTATGGGAAATATAATTTAAGTGATAATTATCAAAATCCCTCAACCTAATCTCAAACCCAATAATTAAATCACATGAACAATGATTAAAACATATGCCAAAGTATAAAATTTAAGTTAGGGATGAGAGACATTCCTAAAATATCAAAAATATTTAAAGAAATCTGAGTTCTAAAGCTTGAATGATAAATTACCTTGTAAAACCCTAGAGTTCTTACCTTAAGAGTTAAAGAGGAGAGGAGTAAGGTTTATAATTGGATTAAATAAAGATAGTTGAAACACCCTGGGTTTTAGCCCTTCAAAATTTCTTGAGTTTTGAACTCATTTCCCCAGCAATGACACACCATACGAGTGGTATGGTGTGGGTACGGGTTAGGTGACCCTAGTCATTAGGAGTCTAGTAGATAGTGGTTAGGATTCTGCTATGGTTATGGTTGGGGTTGTACGAGTGGTTAGGGGTGGTGATGGTTCATTTGGTCAATTATTAGCCAAATTAGTAACTTAGTGACTTGCCTTGGCTTTTAGTATGAGGGCTCACTAAGAGCCACGACGATAGGTTACGAATGACAAGGGTCAGTAGTGTGTTGTCTTATGTCAAATCCCTTTGGGTTCTGTCTAGGGCATGACTGGACCATGCGAGTCGTATGGTCTGTTAATGAGTGGTATTGTGGAGTCGGATAGTGTAAAATGTATGGGTGTCTAACTCACTGTCCTGGTGATGACTCGAGGGTATGAGTCGTATGTTGTGGTCATAAGTCACGGGATCGACTCATAACCACCTGCGTTATTTTTAGAGTATTAAGTTGGGGGCGTTCTGGATATTTCCCCTTTTTAAATCCCTTTAGTCTATGACTAAACCACCTTTGGGGATTCATTATCCTATTAGTCCCAATCAATCACTCTCAAATTCTCTCTCAAACTCTTTTTTAATTAAAAGGCTAAGGTTTCATCAAAATAATCAATTAACGCATTCAAGGGTAGTTTCTCTTCGTGTTCCTTGGTGTCGAAGTTATATGACTCCTCCCTCATTGTTATTTTATATAGATCATGTGTTTTAATGTATGAATTTTATAATATTGTTGTGGTTTGAAATAATGGTTGGGTTTGTTTTGATATTCTTGGTTGAAAAAAAGGTTATTATGCTTTAATTATGTTTTCCTTCAAGCTTTTAGTATGATTTTGACATTGTGGGATACATGTTAATGGTAAATGGATTTTGGGGTATTATGGATTCCCCAAATTACTTGGTTATGGTTTTAAAATTAATGTGTCCTTAACCTGTTTGTTAAAATGCCAATGAGAAGGATTTTGTCACATTGCTTGACTACTTATGTTATCTTTGCATTGCATAAATGGTAATAAAACCTAAATTAGTTTGGTTAATTTTAAATAGTTTGAAGAGGCCTTGGTGTCCATTTTTTTTATTTAAATTGGAAACTTTGGAGTCAGCTTAGTTTAATGGTTTTAGCATCGCACAAAAGGATAGACTTGAATGTTCTAATTTTTGTATGACGATACCAATGATAAATGCCTAAAAAAGGTCTCCTTGGTAAATGGTTAGAAAGTGTAATTTGTTTTAATATGGGCTTGAAGAGGGTTATGTTACCAAAGCTGTGGAAGGTGGAGGTCCTAGGGGACCAATACTTGAAACTCATATTTGCCAATGTGAGGTTTGGTCATGGTGACCCTGTGCATGATGTAACACTTTATATTTTGGGAGATGTACTAATCATCTCAGGTTTTTTTTCTGTAGTTCATCTGACTAACACATAGCGAGGACTTTTCAGTATGGAGATCTAAGCCCATACAGTCCGTGGCTGAATATTTCGAATGACAGAGCTACACAACCCAGGTTAAGAATTTAAATGCATGCTAAACCCGATCCCCTATCCTGACATGATATATATGTGTATGTGTGATTGCATATGGTCATTTGATTAGGTGTAGAATAATGTCATTATTTTATCTTTATTCCTAAGTACATGCTAGCGTTCACTCTACTAACCATCTTCGGGCATTGTATTGCCACGCGATATAGAAACCAACCATACTACCATTTCTCCTACTGAGTGACTTAGATTGGGGGAAAACTTTAAGTCATATTGAAATGGTGAGATTTCATACTTTGAAAGACTCCATTTCATTCTATGGATTCATTTCATTCTACGGACTTTTTTTCATTAATTTGTTTCTTGGATTTTGTTTTTTGTTATTGAAACATCCTGGGTTTTCACCTTTAGAAAATTTCCTATAATTTTTGTTCTTTGGATTGAATAAAACTCATGGGTATGAGCTGTATATTGGGGTACGAGTGGAATGGTACTATCATATGCTGACCAGCATTAGTTGGTAAGATGGTTTTGGTTACTGGAATTTCTATGACTTAGTGGTATGAGTAATAGGGTTTAGTACAAGTCATACCAGGGACTCATATGATGGGCAGTATTTGATCCTCATGGTAATTCATTCTGCAAAGGATATAGGTTATGGATACGAATCGTATGTTATGTTACTACCTGGTTGCATGAGTCATATATGAGACATTATTTGATCCAAGGGTTGAGGCTTGGATATGAGTGGTAGGTACCGATCGTATTAGGAGGGTAAAACTCGTATGGGCCAATCGTATCCCTGTGATGGGTTTTTAAGAGATTTAAGTAGGGGTGTTCTAGATATTTTTCTATTTACCCTAATTAGGACCCACGACTTCTAATGCACTTAGGTTGTTATTTAACCTATTATTGTATTAATTAACACTTAGAAACTATTCCAAAATACTCCATAATTCTCTCAAGAGATTTTGGGGCAAGAAGGATAGGGTTACTTCTAGAGGATTTCTTTGGAGCTTTTCTTTGTAATTTCTTTCAATTAATTCTTTAATATAAGGAATTATTCTCTTCTCTCATTGTAATTTCAAATAAAGGCATGATTTATATGATTTATTTCAGGGTTTAACTATTTTATGATTATGGTTTTAAACTATTATTTGGGGTTTTTGATATTAAATGCTTGGTTATGGTTTCCCATGGTTTTGATTATGCGTTTATATGCATTAATGGTGGTTTTAGACAATTGGATTTCATGGTAATAGTTTAATGGTTTTTGGAATAGTCTTTGGTTATATTATTCCCCAAAGGTGTTTGATAAAATGATTATAAAGATATATTCATAGCATTGACTTCTTTTAATGGAACTTTTGCATATTTTAAACTTGGGACAGGAATTATGCATGGTTTAAATAGTTTGAAAAGAATAAAGGCTAAATAGTTATGCTTGTAGGGAACATGGAAGTCTTCTAAGTGGTTTAATATGGTATATGAAAGGGCACTTAAAAGTCACCTTAACCTAATTGATTTGGCTATAGTATTAATTATAAGTAAGTGGTGGTATGACGGTACCACTAATATTGGCCTTGGTTAATAAAATGGTAAATGGATTTGTTGGTCATTTGGAAAGAATTTTAATTAAGCATTAATGGCGGGTTGTATAGTAAAGCCATGGAAGGTGGCGGTCCCATGGGGACCAAAAATTGAAAATTATATTCGTTGATATGGGGATTTATCTTAGTGAACCGTGTGCATGATGTGACACTATTAATGGATGTACTCGTCACCCCTTGGGATACTTCCCTGGTCATGCGGCTACATGCACTAGGCCCTTTATGTAAGAAGAGCTTCCCCCATATAGCCCATGAGTGGTTTAGGATAGCTAAGCTACACAGGCCAGGTAAAGGCTTTAAATGCATGCTAAACTCGGATCCTCTTTCCCGGTATAGTTATATATATATGTATGGTTGTATGCATTGGATGGTTTAACTTGTTTTTATAACTTGCATTATTTTATCCTTATCCTAAGATTTATCCTAGAGGTTACTTAATAACCTATCTACTAGTAGTAGTATACCCATATTATGCAAAAATAGGCCGTTCAACTACTCCTACCTAGTGATTGACTCGGGGACAACATTTGGACTAAAGTGGTATACTTCCATTCTTTGAGAAGGTATCATTTCATGTTATGGATATCTTTAAATGTTTTGACTTTATTTTGGATATTGGTTTTGGCCATAGTGAGGGCATGTCCAATAGATTTGTTTAGTCCTTTTGATAGAGGCTTTGTGGTACTTTTGGGGGTTGGTATGGGCGGATTTGTATTGGTATTTTCCTTGGCATCAGTATTAGTATTGAGGCTTACACCCTTGGACAATATTGTTGGTTGTTCCATTGTATTATATTTTAGGATTGATTACCATATTATATTTTGAGATCCTTTTTCATTATGGTTTTGTTTTTGTCCTTTGGTTTGTCTTGGTATGATTGGATATTTAATTTGGTATGGATAGTCTTGGTTGGGTCGGTCATGATTGTAACCCTATCTTAGAGTCACCATGAGAGCATTTACACTATCTTATTATATGCTCAAAATTTAGCCCGTCTAAGGTTGGATATAGGTGGTTGGGTTGGGTGACAAGGGGCGGTCCCTGGTCCTAGTTGGACTTGAGATGTCCATTATAACAAGGCCTGGGGTCGGGTTGCGTCAAGTTGGTATAAGAGCCTAGGTTCATGGTCACTTGGGAGTCCATAAAGCCGTGCTGAGTAGAGTTTTTTAGGGGTAAAATACGTGCCACACTTATAAGAGAGTGGTTGTAAGACATTTAGAAAGATTTCATTTTTTTAGTATTCTATCTTCAAACTTGAGTTCTCAATCCAGGAATTTTCTCTAATACTTGTTTGCTCGCATTTCAGATTATGTGTCTTAAGTCTAGAACACAAGGAAACTCTTCTGTCCCATCTGCGGATAATGCTGAAGGGATACATACTATTTCTGGAGTATATCTTCAATCTCATGGTCCTATTTCTGATATTGCTTGAGTTTCTCCTATTTTGCTAGTTCTCCTAGGGTCCCTCGGTACAGCATGACAAACACAGAATTTTGTTAGTCTATAATTATTATTGCCCAATTCGTTGCTGCTCAGGCTGAGCAAGGTACAACTGGTGCTTTGTCTACTGAGGCCACAAGGGTTGGTCATTTTATGAATATGGGTTCTTTTACTTTTACTAGAGTAAAGGTAGTGGTGGATCCATATGGCTTTTTAGATAAAATAGAAAAGATGTTTTGGGTGATGTAGGCTACTAATATAGAGAGGGTTAACCTTGCTTCTTATTAGCTTCAAGATGTTGCTTATCAGTAGTATGAGGAGTGGGACAGGGATAAAGGTGATATAGAAGAAGAAGGTTTATGGGAAGCCTTTTCTAATGCCTTTTTGTATCGGTTCTTTCTTCAAGAGTTGAGTGAAGCTATGATGGATAAGTTTGTGAACCTCAACAAGGGAAAAATGTCAGTAAAGGAATATGCTTTGATGTTCCATCATTTATAAAGGTATTCTCCTGACTTGGTAGCTTATTTGAGGTCGAGAATAAGGAAGTTCACTTATGGGTTGAATAAGGATTTTATTTTGGAGAGCTAGATTGCCTTGCTTATTAATGAAATGGACATCTCAAGGTTTAGTATTCATATGCAGCAGGTTGAGGATGAGAAAAGGCGAAAGGTAAAGTTTAAGGATAGGTAGAGAAAGAGGCGCAGGTTTTTTTTATCAGGGAGGTGCTCAGTCTCAGGGTGGTTGAGATTACGGTAACTGGAAGAAAAAGAAGTGGGGGAGTTTTGGCTCTTTTTCTACTAGTCCTCCTTTCCAGTTGGGAGACAGGCGTCATTATGTTAGTGATAATTCTTGGGAATAGGTTTCCTAATGTCACATGAGCGAAGGTCAATCCATTTTCTTATGTCCTCCTTATCGATTCTATGGCCGTACTCACCAGGGTTATAATGAGGAAAAAAGGGATAAATGCTTCAAAAATGGCCAGGAAGGCCATCGACTCAGGGATTATCTGGTCAATAAGGTTGCTACAGGGGAAATTAAGATTCTTGTGGTTTTATTTTCTGCTCCTGCATTTGATGGTGTGGCATCTGCTTTTATTACTGCTACTGGTTCTAGTGTTGGTTGGAATAGGTTATATACTTTGGCATCTCGATAGGAATCTGAGGCATCACCAGATGTCATTACTGGTACATTACAACTTTTCTCTTATGATGTATATTTTTTACTTGATTCGGGGTCCACTTTTTCTTATGTGACTCCATATGTTGTTGTATCTTTTGGTTTTGATCTGAAAATTATTTTTGATCCTTTTTCTATTTGTACCCTTGTAGGTGACCTGGTTATTGCTCAGAGAGTCTATAGGGGTGTGTGGTTCCTATTGTGGTAAGCAAACCCTGGTGGATCTGTTTGAGTTGGAAATGGTATATTTTTATGTAATTTTAGGTATGGATGCATTCTTTTTACGCATCTTTGGATTTTCGGACCTAAAGTTTATCTTTAAGTTCCTTGGTGAACTGATTATAGAATGGGAGGGTAGTTCCTTAGCTTCTAGGGGAAGTTTTATTTCTTATCTTGGAGCTCAAAGGTTAATCTCTGAGGTAGTCTTTATCACTTGGTCTGGGTTACATATTCTAACTTAGAAGGTCCTTCTTTTTCTTTAGTCCCTATGTTTAATGAGTTTCAGAGGTCTTTCTGGATGATCTTCCTGGTGTTCGTCTGGATATAGAAATAGATTTTGGAATTGATTTTCTTCTGAATACCCATCAAATTTTGATTCCTTTGTATAGAATGGCTCCTGCTTAGTTGAGGGAATTCAAGGAGCAACTTAAGGATATTCTTGACAAGGGGTTTATTCTTACTAGTGTGTATCCATGGGTTGGACCGGTGTTGTTTGTGGATAAAAAGGATTGTTTCCATCGGATATGCATTGACTACAGTTAGTTAAATAGGGTGAAGGTCAAGAACAAGTATCCTCTTTCTCGGATAGATGACTTGTTTGGCCAGTTACAAAGTGCAAAGTTCTTCTCTAAGACAAATCTTCGGTATGGGTACCATCAACTTAAGATTAGGGAGGTGGATTTCCCTAAGACAACTTTTCATACTCGATTTGGGAATTTTGAGTCATTGGTGATCTCACTTTTGTTGACTAACGCTCTAGCAGGATTTATGGACTTGATGAATAGATTTTTTAGGAAGTATTTGGATCTTTTCATTATTTGGTTTATTGATGAGATTCTAGTTTACTTGAAAAGTGAGGTGGATCATGCTACTCACCTCCGTGTGGTATTGTAGACCTTAAAGAAACAACAGTTGTATGCCAAGTTCTCTAAGTGTGAGTTTTGGTTTAAAGCTGTGACTTTCTTGGGTCATATAATTTCTAGTAAAGGAATCATGGTGGATCCGCAAAAGGTTGTTATGTTAAAGAGGTGGCCTAGGCCCACGACTCCATCTGATATTTGGATCTTCTTGGGTTTAGCCAGGTATTATAGGTGTTTTATGGAAAGCTATTCTTCGATAGCTGCTCCTTTGACTAAGTGAACTCTGAAGAAGGCTAAGTTTTCTTTGCCAGATGCTTGTGAAGGTAGTTTTAAAAAGTTGAAGGATAAGTTGACTTTGGCTCCAATCCTGACTTTGCCGGAGGGTAACAATGGGTATGTGGTTTATTATGATGCATCTCGATAAGGCGTGGTTTTGTTTTGATGTATCATGGGAAGGTGATTATCTTTACTTTCAAGCAGTAGAAGGTACATGAGAGGAATTATCCCACTAATGATTTGGAATTGTTGGCGGTTGTGTTTTCTTTAAAAATATGGTGACATTATTTGTATGGTGTTCAGAGGGATATCTTTTCTAATTACAAGAATCTTTAGTACGTGTTCAATCCAAAAGTGCTTAATCTTAAGCAGAGGAGATGGCTTGATCTTCTTAAGGACTATGTTATGAGTCTTCACTACCACTCATGTAAGGCTAATATGGTTGTTGATGCTCTTAGAAATTTATACATGAGGAGTTTGGCTCATGTAGAGAAGGGAAGGCAAGAATTGGTGAAGGATATTCACCGCTTGGCTAATCTTGGAGTTGGCCTTCTAGACTCCAAGGATGGTAGTTTGATGGTGAAAGAAATGGTTCGATCATCTCTTAGTGCAGAGATTAAGGATAAGTAAGTGTTGGACCCTATCTTGATGAAAATCAAGATTAACTTTGGTGGGAAAAAGGTAGTGCTATTTGCGATCAGTGATGATGGTACTTTACAGTACCAGGGGAGGTTGTATGTTCCTAATGTCGACAGGTTGTGGAAAAGGGTTTTGGCTGAGGCATGTGAGTCGTGCTATTTTGTTTATTTTGGATTGACTAAGATGTATCATGATCTCAAGAAGATGTATTGGTGGAATTGCATGAAAAGGGATGTGGTTGATTTTGTGGCCAAGTGTATGGTGTGTCAACAGGTTAAGATTGAGCACATGAGGCTAGGAGGGTTGTACCAAGAAATTGATTTGCCGAATGAAAGTGGGAAGCAATGAATATGGACTTTGTTGCTGGTTTCTCTCAGTCTCAGAATCAATAAGATTTGATTTGGGTCATCGTGGATAGGATGACAAAGTCTGCTCACTTCTTGCCAGTGCAGACTACCTAGTCTGCAGAGGATTATGCAAAGTAGTATCTTTAGGATATTGTTAACATTCATAGGGTGCCTGTTTTGATTATTTTGGATCGTGGTACGCTGTTTAAGTCTCACTTATGGTGGTCTTTACAGAAAGGGTCGGGGACTAAGGAGCTGAGTACTATTTTTGATCCGCAGTCAGATAGGTCAACTATGAGACTATTTAGACATTGAAAGATATACTTTGACCCTGTGTGAATGACTATGGTAGCAATTAGGTTGAGAATATACCTTTGGTGGAGTTTTCTTAAAACAATAACTATCATTCAAGTATTGGTATGATTCTTTTCAAGGTTTTGTATGGTATGAGGTGTAGATATGTTATTGGTTGTTTTTAGTATGGGGAGGAACACATGTTAGGCTTGGATTTTGTTTATCAAGCGATGGAGAAGGTCAAGGTGATTTGAGATAGGCATAAAACTTCCCAAAGTTTCCAAAAGCCCTATGCAGATGTTAGGCATAGAGACTTGGAGTTTGATGTCAGGGGTAGGGTGTTCTTAAGGTGTCTCCCATGAAAGGAGTAGTGTGGTTTGTCAAAAAGGGAAAACTCAAACCTCGATATGTTGGTCCTTATAAGATTTTATTGAAGGCGGGAAATGTTTCTTATTAGTTTGAGTTGCCATCTAGATTTAGTTTTGTTCATCCAGTCTTTTATGTTTCCATGCAGAGGAAGTGCATTGGTGATCCTTTTTTGGTTGTTCCTTTGGAGGGATTCAGTATTTCAGATTCTCTGTCTCATGAAGAGGTCCCTATTGAAATATTAGATAGGCAAGTTTGTCGATTCCAGACCACGGATATGTTTTTGGTTAAGGTTCAATAGCGGAACCATAAGGTGGAAGAAGTTACTTGGGAAGCAAAAGAGGACATGAATTCCAAGTATCCGCATCTGTTTTCTGCTCCAAGCAATCGTGCGGAAGGTATATATCTTCAACACATCTTTATTTTCTTAGTTTGTTAAAGGAAAGATTAACATCTTTGCTTCATTGTTTTCAAACTTTGTTAAAAGGATGTTTAGTAATGCAAATGACTCAGTGTGTGGTTACCCCTTCCTTATACATCATTCCGGGAGAAATGTTCCTAGTGGGGGAGACTAAAACATCCTGGGTTTTGACCCACAAAAAATTTCTTAGAATTTCCTATCACGACCCGAACCGGGGCCCTGGCCGTAATGGACATCCTGAACCATGAAGGTCCGGGCATCCCTATCTGTCTGGTAATCATGCACAACATTCATATAATAGAGGGAAAATGTGGAATTATTTAACAGAATGGAATCATGGTCATAAGTCTGATATAAATTTAACAAGGGTAAATGAAATCCAAAACCATTTAATGACATCTGAAAGCCGTCTGTGAATTCTCAACCACATGACTAATAACACTGCCTGAAAACTGGGACAAGGCCCCCAGTAGACCAAAACCATAACTGATAATAAATGTTTGAAAATAACTAGTTCTTCTGAAATATGGAAGGCTTACCGACTAGGCCCTGCACTTCTGTCAGAAGAAATCTATTGCTTATCAGGACCTCTAGACTGTGCCTCTGAACCCGGAAGGTTGGGGGGTCAATACAGATCTACTCAATACAGATCTACTGGTACGTAGAACAATCCAAAATAAAGCTTTTAATAAAATAGTTGAGAGCTAGTCATAAAACATCATATACGATATAAATTCCAAAACACATGGACATCTTTGATAATCATAAAACTTTTTTGTCAATGCAGCCTCTGATCTTTGTATTACGGCTGAGTTATGTGGCACTCCTCAAAAAGTCTGATATTCCATGGGCTAAATGGAATACACTATTGACTCGGCGGGGAAGCCCCCAACCCATGTGTGCCGCAAGGGTTGGAGTGTTTGAGTCTGATATGCCACAGGGTACTAGGCCAGTGTATAATAATATACCCGAATTGGCAAATTACGATTTTGGACAATGAGCTGTCTCAACTCGTGCCTTATTCGGGGAACCACCTAAACTCTCTTTATGCACAATTTTAGTCTATTTTGAAATATGCATCATTCTAGTTTTAAAAATCTTAAAATCTGATTTCAAATATGCATTCTATTCTGTTCTGAATTAACATGACATTATCTGAGTTAGTGTCGTCACACCAAGACTTGCAAGTCCTTTTTCTAAGCCATAATGCATCATGAATGTTTCTTTCATCAAAACTCAATTCAGACCACCCAAACATGCAAATTGTATAAGAGATTTCATGTTTCGAAACATAAGTCAAAACTTTGCAAGAATTCTTGAAACATATGGTAGTCATGTGTTTTTGGAAAAAACATGAACTCTTTCATTATATGCATATTCAAAATTTATCTACACGCACAACCTTCTCTTTTGATTCCACGATCATGTTCTAATCATAGTAAAAATCAAGACTTTTCATATCATGCTTTCCAAAACAATCCATATCATACGAATAATGGGAAAATCATATCAAGAGAGGGATTTATTATAATTCGTGCTCTCAATTGAATATTCATCCTTAAACACATGCATACATATATATATAATTTCAAATCAATTTCTAGAAAGGCCTAAAGACCAAAACAATGTCATTGAGACTTCTAAAACATGATTATAAATCATAACTTTAAAACCCTCTTCTTAAAATAATAATTTCTATCCCTATGAGATTGTTAGAAAACCCCATGTACCTCAATTTAGGAATTTGATGACGGTTTGGGTATTCCAAATCTTCAATTAGTTTAAGAAACCCACTGTTGAATCTCGAGTTATTTGGGTTTTTAGTTTGAAACCCTAGAGACTATTCTAGAGTAATTTGGATGATTGTGAATGTATTCTGGTGTCTTTTGGAATTAAATCCCGTATTTAAGCTGATAAGGGGATGGAAAAATACCCAATATTTCCTTAATAAGATGGAATAAAATATAACTAGGAGCCCGATTTTATGGGCCACCATGACGCACCAACCATAAAAATTATGTTGTTTTACGACTAGGACTTAAATTAGCTATAACTTCTTTCCCGAGTATCAGACTTGGGTGAATCTTATATCGACGGAAAGCTCATTCAATTTCCCGCATGATAAAAGGTCAAAATTAGGGAAATTTTACATGGTTTAAAATTTACTCACTTTGGAAGTAAAAAATGAGACTAAGTTTCTTCGACACCATTATAGTCATTTAACTCTAAGAACATATTACTACAAGCTAACGCATGGATGATACGTTACATTATTCCATATTGGGATCATTCATCCCCAAATGATAACACAGAATGCAGATAAGCACGATTTAAGGTATACTAAGACCGTAAAAGAATAAATCAAGGATTGTAACTTCTATTTTGTCATTTATCGGATCAAATAGATTTGGATATCTATCTCGCATGTCATGTTCTGATTCCCAAGTTGCTTCTTCAAATTTTTGATGTCTCCACAACACCTTAATCAACATTATCTCTTTGCTCCTCCACTTCTGAACTTGGTGATCTAAGATTGCCATAGGTTCCTCTTCATATGCAAATGAGTCTGTCACCATGATCTTATCTATAGGAAACACTGGGGAACGGTCTCCAATATATTTCTTCAGCATGGATATGTGAAATACCAAATGAACAAAACCCAGATCTGTCGGCAAATCAAACTCATACACAACTAAACATATCTTTCTCAAAATTTGGTATGGTCCTATATAGCAAGGACTCAGCTTACCTTTCTTCCCGAATTGCTAACTCTCTTCATAGGGGAGTCTTTTAGTAATACCCTATCACCAACTTCAAATTCTAGCTCCCTTCTTCTGACATCGGCATAGGATTTTTGTCTACTCTGGGCTGTCTTCAGTTATTCTCTAATTATCTTCACGTCCTTATTGCCTGATGAACAATATTAGGCCTACATCTTCTCCCATATAGTGTCTCAAAAGGTGCCATCTTAATACAGTCATGATAACTGTTACGATATGTGAACTCTATCAATGGAAAATGATCTACCCAAGTACCTTTAAAGTCAATCACGTAGGCCCTCAATATATCCTCAAGGGTCTGAATGGAGCATTCAGCTTGCCCATTAGTCTGAGAGTGGAATGCAGTACTCGGATTCACTTGGGTACCTAAACCCCTCTGAAAAGATTTCCAAAACTGAGAAGATAATTACGTACCTCGGTGAGATATGATAGATATAGGTGCTCCATGCAAGTGAACTATTCCTTAAATGTAAATCTTGGCATAATCATCTCCTGAATAGTTGGTCCTCACAGGCAGAAAATGTGCTGATTTGGTCAGCCTGTCAACAATCACCCAAATAAAATCATATTGGTTTTAGGACCTGGAAAATCCCATAATAACGTCCATATTGATCATCTCCCACTTCCACAAAGGCAGAGATATCTCTTGGGACATACCACCTGGCCTCATATATTCTACTTAAACTTGTTGTCAGTTCAAACACATGGAAACATATTTAGTCACATTACGCTTCATATTATTCCACCAATATAAGGTATTTAGATCATGGTACTTCTTAGTAGAGCTTGGGCGAGCAACAAACCTCGAAGTGTGAGATTTGTCAAGGATTCTCTTTCATAACCCATCTACATCTGGCACACATAGTCAACCCTGATATCTCAAAATACCATCTCCACCTTTTTTAAAAGACATCACCTTCTAATGACCCAGATTTTTTTTTGTCTGCATTAAGATGGGATCTTCAACCTACTTTTTTTAACTTTTGCACAAAGGGAGGATTTAGCTACCTCATGAATGATCACTACCCCATATTTGGAATCTAAGAGTTATACTCCTAGATTTGCAAGTCAGTGAATATCCTTCACCATCTCCCTCTTTCCCTTTTTAACATGAGAAAGAATATCCATAGACAACTTGCTGAGGGCGTCGACTACTATATTTGCCTTGCCTAGATCGTAGTGCAAGCTCATGTCATAATCTTTTAAAAGCTCCAACCAATGGCTTTGCCTAAGGATTAATTCTTTATGCTAAAAAACATACTGTAAACTCTTGTGGTCAGTAAATATATCAATATGTACCCCATAGAGATTATGCAGCTAGATTTTAAGGGCAAACACCACAACCAATAACTCCAAGTCATGGGTGGGGTAATTTCGCTCATGCATCTTCAACTGCCTAGATTCATAGGCCACCACCTTATCATGATGCATAAGTACACACCTAAGTCCCATATGGGATGTATCATAGTACACAACAAACCCCTCTGTACCTTTTAGTAGAGTTAAATTAGGAGAAGTTGTCAACTTTTCTTTTAACTTCTCAAATCTATTCTCACAGGAGTCAGACCATATGAACTTTACCTTTTTCTGAGTCAACTTAGTAAGTGGTGCAGTTATGGAAGAAAAAATCTCTATAAATTTTCTGTAATACCCTACCAAACCTAAGAATCTTTGAATATCGGTTAGAGTCATGGGTCTGGGCCATTTTCTCACTGTCTCAATCACTTGGGGATCAACCTTAATCCTGTCACTAGACACGATATGCCCCAAGAAAGCAATAGCATTAAGCTAGAATTTGCACTTGGTAAATTTTGCATACAACTTATGATCTTTGAGAGTTTGAAGGATAATTCAGAGGTGATTGGCATGGTCCTCCTCTCTCTTGGAATAAATCAGAATATCATCAATCAAAACTATAATAAACGGATCTAGAAACTAACAGAACACCCTGTTTATAAGATCCATGAAGGCTCAGGGGTGTCAGTCAACCCAAAGGGAATGACTAGGAATTCATAATGATCATATCTAGTTTATAAAGCTATTTTGGGAATGTCTAACTCTCTAACTTTCAAATGATGGTATCCAAAATGAAGGTCTATCTTTGAAAAACATTTAGCACACTGAAGTTGGTCAAATAGATGATCTATCCTAGAAAGAGGATATTTATTTTTAATAGTGACTTTATTTAGCTGATGGTAATCTATGCATATACGCAGGGAACTATCTTTCTTTAGCATGAAAAGGACAAGTGCACCGTAGGGAGAGATACTGGGACGTATAAAACCTTTGTCTAAAAGGTCTACTAGTTGTTCTTTCAACTCTTTCAGTTTTGCAGAAGCCATGCTATATGGTAGAATAGAAATGGCATGGGTGTCTGGCAATAAATCAATACCAAAATCTATCTCCATATTAGGTGGTATTCCTGGGAGATCATCTAGAAAGACTTCTAGAAACACATTTACCGTAGGGACTGAATGGAGAGGAAGACTTTCGACATTAGAATCTTTAACCCGAATAAGATAATATAAAAAACCTTTGAAGATAAGTTTAAGGGCTGTGAGATAAGATATAAAGTTCCCTCTAGGTGCTAAAGAATTCCCTTCCATTATATAATTGGTTCATTCAAAAAAGAAAAGGTGAATCTTCGGGTTCTATAATTTAATGTGGCATAGCACGAATGAAGCCAATCCATTCCTAGGATAGAATCAAAATCAATGATATCAAGGTCTATGAGGTATGCCACGCTATTCCAACCATAAAAAGTCACCACACAATTTCTATACACTCTCATACCCACAACCAAATCACCCAATGAAGTGGAAATAGAGAAAGGTTCCAAAATTTCATCGGGCTCAAACCCAAAATTGATTTCCATATAAGGGGTTACATAGGATAAGGTAGACTCGGGATCATATAATACATAAGCATCATGGGAAAAGATTTGTAACGTACCGGTGACTATATTTGGCGAGGCTTCTGCCTCCTGGCAGTTGGACAATACATATAGTCGATTGCGACTACTCCCAGCAACTGAGGTGGCTCCTTTTAGGGTGGTGGTGGTGCAGAAGAATTTTTCTGAGATTTAGCAACACCAACACTCCTTCTAGCTACAGGACTATCTCTCTAAAAATGAACCAATTGAACATATGAATAGTATACCTGCAAACCCAGCTGACACCTCCTTGGACGATGCCTACCGCAGGTCTCAAACTACGGAAACATATGATACTGTCGAGCTACTCTTCCATGTGATTGGGTATCTTGAGCTCTGGATCCATGATAAGTTTGGAAACTCTAAGGTCATTGGTCTACTGGAGGTCTGGGCACTGGGGCGCTGGCTACGGACTGAGAATTACCCCAATTCTTCTTTTTCTTCTACCATTTATTTCCCCAATTACCACTCTGTGGTTGACAGTGGTTCTGATTCACTGATCTGGCTCTCTTTTCCTGTCTGTCCTTCTTTTTAGATTCAGTGATTCTCTTCTTTTGCTCCTCTATCAGCTGCATATGCACTGACAGCCTAGAGAAGTCGATGTCCCTTTTTAGTATTTCCTCCTTACATTCAACCACTAAGCCATCCAAAAGGCCAGATGCAAATTTTCTCATTTGGGCTCTCATATTACCAACCATCTTCGGAGCATAACGAGCCAGTTGGTTGAACTTCTGAGTATACTCCTTAACACTCATTTTTCCTTGCTTGATGTTTAAAAACTCCTCATCTTTTGCCTCTCTCAACAAAAGGGGAAAGAACCAATTAATAAAGGCTTCCACAGACTCGCCCCACACCGTAGGTTTAGTACTCTCACCCTTAGAATCCTCCCACTCATTATACCATTGGTTCACAACTTCTTTAAGCTGGTAATCTACCAATTCCACCCCTTCCACCTCATCTACATGCATCACCTTGAAGATCTTCTCCATCTCATCCACAAACTCCTATGGATCCTCTTCTACCTTGGTGCCCAAAACATGGGCAGGTTCATTCTCATAAACTGACCCACCCTAGTAGCCTCAAATATGATCAATATAGACCCAACATCTTTTGACCATTGAGTCTGTATGGATTCCAACTGAGCAAGCATGTAAATGGATTATCTAAACTCTATATTTGATACCTCTCTTTTGCAAGGATGAGTATGGTTAGACCCCGTCTGAGGAGCTCTGAGTGCCCTAGGTAGGCTAGTCTGATTAAGTGAGACTCCTGGAGTAGCATCAATCTCCGAAGTTTGAGATCTGTTTTGAGTCCTTAACCTATGAGTGGGATAGACCTCATCTATCTGTGCATTCTGATCAATAGTATGATGGAAAGGTATGATTGTTTTTCTGAAATACAAAAGATCATGGATTAGAGGACAGATTAGACTCTAAAGCATGAACTAAATTACAAAAAGGGAAAACATTCCTAAATGCCTAGTAGCATCCTGCTTATAAGTGTGGTGTGCCACACACCCATAAACAAGATTCAACCAGAAGTGATTTCACAGACACTCTGGGACTATGAACCATGCTCTGATACCAAGTTTGTCACGACCTAAACCGAGGCCCTGGCTGTAATGAAAATCCTAAACCATGAAGGCCCGGACATCCCTACCTGTCTGGTAATCACGTATAACATTCATATAATAGAAAAAAATGCAAAATTATTTAATAGAACAGAATCATGGTCATAAGTCTGATATAAATTCAACAAGGGTAAATGAAATCCAAAACCATCTAATGACATCTGAAAGACATCTGCGAAATCTCTACTACATGACTAATAACAATGTCTGAAAATTAGGACAAGGCCCGTAGTAGACCAAAACCATAATTGATAATAAATGTCTAAAAATAACTAGTCTTTCTGAAATATAGAAGGCTCACAGACTAGGCCCTGCACTTTTGTCTAAAAAAATCTACTGCTTATCAAGACCCTTAGACTATGGCTCAAAACCTGAAAGGTAGGGGAGGTCAATTCAGATGTACTAATACACAGAGAAATCCCATATAAAGCTTTCAATAAAATAGTTGAGAGATAATCATAAAACATCACATACGATATAAATTCCAAAACACATGGGCATCTTTGATAATAATAAAACCTTTTTGTTAATGCAGCATCTGATCTTTATATTAATTCTAAGTTAGGTGGCACTCCCCTACAAGTCATATATTCCATGAGCTATATGGAATCTGACATTGACTCGACAGGGAAGCCCCCTACCCAAGTTTGCTATAAGGGTTGGATTTTCTAAGTCTGATATGCCATAGGGCACTAGACCAACGTATAATAACATACCCGAATCGACAAATCAGGGTTTTGGGCAATGATTTCTCTAAACTTGTGGCTTTTTCTGGGAACCACCTAAGCTCTATTTATAACCAGTTTTAGTCAGTTTTGAAACATGCATCATTCTAGTTTTAAAATTCTGAAAATTTGATTTCAAACATTTATTCTATTCTATTTTAAATTAACATGGCATTATCTGAGTTGGCGTCGTCACACCAAGACTTTCAAGTCCTTTTTTTTAGTCATAATGCATCATGCATTATTCTTTTATCAAAACTCAATTCAGACCACCTAAACATGCAAATAGTGTAAGAGATTTCATGTTCCAAAACATAAGTCAAAACTATGCAAGAATTCTTCAAACATATGGTGGTCATGTGCTTTTGGTAAAACCATGTACTCTTTCATTATATGCATATTCAACATTTATCTACATGCACAACCCTCTCTTCAATTAGTTTTAAAAACCCATGGTTGAATCTCGAGTTATTTGAGTTTTTAGTTTGAAACCATAGAGAGTGTTCTTGAGTAATTTAGATGATTGTGAATGTATTCTGGTGTCTTTAGGAATTAATCCTGTGTTTAATCTGAAAAGGGATGGAAAAATACCCAATATGCCCTTAATAAGATGGAATAAAATATAACTGGAAGCACGATTTTATGGGCCACCGCGATGCGCCAAGCACCAAAATGACAGTGCTTTATGACTAAGACTTAAATTAGCCATAAATTCTTGCCCGGCTATCGAATTTGGGTGAGTCTTATATCGATGGAAAGTCCATTCAATTACCCGCATCTGTATTGACCCCCTACCTTGTAGGTTCCATTGGAAGATGTACTAGTCATCCCATAGGATACTTACCTGGTCATTCGACAATACGAACTGGGTCCTTTTAGTATGGGCAACTGAACCTATATAGTCTGTGGGTGGTTTAGGACGGCCAAGATACCTTTTTCAGCATAGTTATATATATATATATGTATAGTTGTGTGCATTGGATGGTTTTACTAGGTTTTATAACTAGCATTATTTTATGCTTATACTGAGATTCATACTAGTGGTCACTCACTAACCCATCTTCTGGAAGTTGTATACCCACGTTATGTAGGAACCGACCTTTCAACTCCTCCTACATAGTAATTAACTCGAGGATAACATTTAGACTAAAGTGGTGAGCTTTCATTTTTTAGGAAAGCATTATTTCATATGATAGATATAGTTACATATTTTAACTTTATTTTGGACATTGGTTTTGTCCATGGTTGGGGGCATGTCCCAACTGGATTTTTTTACTCTTTTAGATAGAGATTTTATAGATCTTATGGGGATTGGTATGGGCGAGATCAGTATTGGTGTCTGCCTTGGCATCAGTATTGGTGTTGGGGCTTACACCCTTGGATAATGCTATTGATTGTTCCACTGTATTACATTTTTGGATTGATTATCATATTATGTTTTGGTATCCTCTTTGGTTATGGTCTTATTTATAGCTTTTTATTTTGCTTGGTATGATTTGATAGTTGATTTGGTAAGGGTGGACTCGATTAGACTGGTCATGGTTGTGATACTATCCTAGAGTCTTCTTGAAAGTATTTATACGATCTTGTTATATGCTCAACATTCAGTCCATCAAAGGCTGGTTATAGGTGGTTGAGTTAGGTAACAGAGGGTGGTCCCTGATCCTGGTTGGACTTGTGATACCCATTACGATAAGGACTAGCGTTCGGTCCTGTCAAGTTGGTATCAGATCCTAGGTTCATGGTCACTTGGAAGTCCATAAAGTTGTGTTGAGTATAGTCTCTTTTAGGAAGGGAGATCCATAAGGCTTCTTAGATGAGATGGAAAAGATATTTAAGGTGATGAGGTTTCTAATGTAGAGAGAGTTAACCTTGAAAATTATCAACTCAAGGATTTTTCTTATTAGTGGTATGGGGAGTGGGATAGGAATAGAGGTGATATGGAAGAGGAAGGGTTGTGAAAGGCCTTTTATAATGCATTCTTGGATCAGCAGGTTCATTGGTTGTAGACCAAGGACGTAGCTTCATTGAAGGTATATAGAGGAATGAAAAGGTAGAAGAGGCTACATCGGAAGCGGAAGAGGACATCAAATCCAATTATCCCTTCTTACTTTTCATTTTGGAAAATCGTGCTTGAGGTGTGTGTTAGTCTTAACATCTTTTAATTCTGTCTATGTTAAAGATAGATGGTAGATTCCTTGGTAGCTATTTTTTCTCTAAAATGTAAGAGTAGAGACCTTTGAGGGTGTAATCATGCTAGTCACCCCTTGTTCCATCATTCGAGGATGAACAATTCAAGCGGGGGAGAATTGAAATAACCTTGGTTTTGATCCTTGAAATTTCTTAAGTTTTTAACTCAATACCCCAGAAATAACTCACCATACGAGTCGTATAGTTTGGTATGGGTCAGGAGACCCTAGTATTTAGGAGTCCAATAGATGGTGCGAAGGATTTTGCAATGGTTATTATTAGGGTAGTACAAGTCATTAGTGGTGGTTACGATTTGTTTAGGTCGATCCTTAACCAAATTAGTAACTTAGTGACTTGACTTGGCTCTATGTGCGAGTGGCTCACTAAGAGCCGTGAGGATAGTTTATGGATGGTAAGGGTGAGTCATATGTTCTCCAGTGTCAAATTCTTATGGGTTCTGTCCTAGGTATGATGGAACTATGTGAGTTGTATAGTTTGGTAATGAGTGGTATCATGGAGTTGTATGATGGACAGTGTATAGGTGTCCAAATCACTGTCGTAGTTACGACTAGATGGTATGAGTCGTATGTTGTGGTCATGAGTCATGGGATAGACTCGTAACTACCTGAGGTATTTTTACAATTTCAATTTGGGGGCATTCTGGACATTTCCCCTTTATAACTCCCTTCAAGGACACAACTTAAAACACCTTTTGGGGCTTCATTAACCTATTACTCCTAATCAGTCACTCAAATTCTTTCTTAAACTCTCTTTCAAGTGAAAGACTAGGGTTTCATCAAGATAATCAATTGAGACTTTCAAGGGTGGTTTATCTTCATCTTGCTTCATGTCTAAGGCATGTTAATCCTCCCTCATTGTTATTTTATAAAGATCATGTGTTTTAATGTATGATTTTCATGATATTGTTGTGGTTTAAAGTAATGGTTGGGGGTTTCGGATATTCATGGATGAATAGTGGTTCTCATGGTTTAATTATATTTTCTTTCATGCTTTTAGTATGATTTTGACAGTGTGGGATGAATGTTAATAGTAACTAGATTTCAAGTTAGATTACCGAAATTACTTGGCTATGGTTTTGAAACTTATAGGCCCTCAACCTATTTGTTAAAATGCCAATGTGAAGGATTTTGTCACATTGCTTTTCGAGTCTTAATATCTTTGCATTGTCTAAAAGATAATGGAACCTAAATTGGTCTGGTTGATTTTAAATTGTTTGAAAAGGCCTTGGAGGCCATGGTTTTGGTTCCATTTGAAAATTTAGAGTCAACTTAGTTTAATGGTTTTTGTATCTCATTAAAGGATAGACTTGCAAGATGTAATTTTGGTATGACGATACCAACGGTTAATGCCTAAACAAGAATCATTGGTAAATGGTTTGAAGGTGTAATTAGTTTTAATTTGAGCTTAACAAGGGTTATGTTAGCAAAGACGTAGAAGGTGGAGGTCCTAGGGGGACCAATAATTGAAACTCATATTTGTCGATGTGAGGTTTGGTGATGGTGACCATGTGCATGATGTCGCACTTTATATTTTTTGATATGTACTAGTCATGTTAGGTTTTTTCTCTAGATTGTGCGGCTAACATGCACCGGGGCCCTTTAAACAGGGGGAGCTAAGCCCATATAGACTATGGGTAGACAATTAGGACGACAGAGCTACACAGCTTGGGTTAAGGATTTAAAGGCATACTAAACCTGGTTCTATATCCCTACATGATATATGTGTGTGTGTGTGATTGGATATGGTCATTTGATTTGGTTTTGAATAATGGAATTATTTTATCTTTATACCCAAGTATATGCTAGCATTCACTCTACTAACCGTCTGCAAGCATTGTATCCTACACGAGGCAGGAATAGACCATACTACCATTCCTCCTTCTCTATGACTTGGATTTCGGATAGTTTTGAGTCAGATTGAAGTGGTGAGCTTCCATACTCCCGAAGACTCCATTTGATTTTATGGACTTCTTTTCATTAGTTTTGTTTCTTGGATTTTAGTTTTGGCTATGGTCGGAGGCATGTCAAGATTGGATGTTCTTTAATTTTTGTTAGAGCCTTTGTCGAACAACTATGGGCTTTGTTGGTGTACGGATTAGTGACAACCTTGGTATTGGTATTGGCATTGGGGGTTTGTACCTCTTTGATTGTGATTGTTGGATTTAGACTATTGACTTTATTAATTGCCCTTAGTTATTATTGATTTATCTTGTTATACGTACAGAATTCATTTGACATAAGGTACAGGGCGGTTATAGTTAGGTATTAGGGGGTAGTCGCCGATCTTGGTCGGACTTGAGATGCCAGACATGACTAGGCCTTGGTTTGTGTCATGTCAATAATAAGGGCCCTTTTGTGTTTTTAAGTGGCGGGATATTGTATAGGAAGGAAAATACCAAAATAACCTTAATTAAAACATGAAGGAAACTAGGCCCAGCCATCATAACTCAGGTAAAAACTCATAAGGTTTGACCATGAGTTTTTACCTGGAATCATATCCTAGCCCTGCACTAATATGAAAATGATTCTATCATCATGACTCATTGTGTTACATCACAACTCATGACATTGACTTATAATCTGGGCAGAACTCCAAGGCAACCCCACTATTGTGACAATGAGACACCTATAACAGCTCGTTATGCCTCATAACGACTCGTACCTTGGACTCATGGTAAAGGTACCAAAACTTGGGCAAACACACAGCTATGATCACAAGTTCCCATCAAGACTCATTACCACTAACAATGAGTAATGATCAGGGTTGTGATCACTAGCAATTGAGACATTTCTTCATTAACTTAGCTGATTCTATTAGCCATCACTTAGAGGGTTTTGAGCCCAAGAACCTGAGGTGCCAAATAATTCCTTGTATGGAAAGTAATAGTTTACTCAGCAATCCAAATCATATTTTCTGGCCCTATAATTTCTAGTTCCATGGCATATAGTTCATGACTTATGCACTCATATTTTATGGTATGCTTCATTCTAGGTACTCGTGATGCATCCTTAATGTAAGTAAGAGTACACTATGTCATGTATACTCTCAGATTATATCTCTTTGAAAAGTTTGTTCCTATTATATTTTACTCATAAAACTCCATGGAGTGTCAAAGTTATGAAAATCCTTAAGTTAAGATTTCCATTGTATCCCTCATATTCTAGATCCTTATTATTCTAGTTCTTCAGTGACACTTGTTATGCTCGATGGTGATGTTAATGGTAGATTAAAATTAGGCTTGAATGATGGATTGATATACCTAAGGATATTTACTTATGGTGGTTAGTAACTCTTTGATTTGAACTTAAAATTGTTTTTTTAATGTTCAAAGCAGTGTATCTTTGAGGGTAATTTCTCCTAGTAGATATACAATAAAAATTCCTGTAGTTGAGAGCAATATGGTCATTTTAGTAGTAGGTTATAGATCTGAGTTAGGATTGAATATAGTAAGACCATGCAACTAGACATAGCCTTTGACAACCATATGTAGTGTATCCCTAATGGAAACAAAAAAATTTTGGTGTGGTTTCATAAAAAATACCATGATTGAGAAATGCTTCAAAGTTGGAAAGTTATCATTTGTATTGCATAAGCTATAATAGTTCTATTATTACATTCGTGACATGATTTTTCTATTTTATGATATATAACTATAGAAAAGAAGTGCCTCCTATTGAACAATAAGTTATTTCTATTCTATGATCTTAGTTCATCAGACCAGCTGCATAGATCATGTTGGAATCTTAATCTATATATCTTACTCAGATCATGCCTTTAAGTCATTTACCCTAATGATATTAGAACTTCTGATAAGGAATATTTAAGGTAATAGATATTTCTTTGTAAGAGACTCTTAGAAACTTTCCCTCCGTCCTATATATCTGTGTAGTCATGTGTGTATGTTCATATTATGAATGCTTTAGTAGAGTTATAAACTCATATTATAAATTATTTTTTATAGCCAACAATTAAGTTCAGAGATCAAACAGACAGTTCCAATAGTTTCTCTTTCTTTCTTATAGTTTTACTCTCCTAAGTTTCATTATTTGTGCTTATTCCATATGGATCCATGTATGCCTTTGTGCTATGCGGAAATTCACTTGAGCCCTTACTCCCCATTTAAATCAGTCCCAACTATGATAGATATCTAGATTTACAAATCAGTTATCTATTTTTATAAATTAGTCAGATAGTACTAATAAGTTCTTTCCTCTTTAGTCCAGCCTTGGTCTTTATTCGAGAAATAATATTTCCAAGGTGGAGATATTGTAATACCCTAAGAATTCCTTGTATTCCAATTCACACTTAGCATGAAAAACTAGTAAAAAATTAGAACATTCTTTATGTAAAGACTCAAGAAATGAATCATTGTCAGTGTTAATTAGTTGATGGGTGATTCATACTTAGTTCAAAATGATGAAAGATTCTCCGAGTGGAAACAAATGGATTCCACGAGTCATGGTATCCACCTAACAGTCATCACATGACCTGTAGAGTGCGTATCCAATTTCAACAGCTATTTAAAATAGTCTTTTCCTAATTCCATGATATGTCAACTACAAATTATCCATATATATAAGTATTATGATAGTATTTGATTTTATATGAGGTAATAAGAACTCCCTAACAGCTAGGTGAGTTAAAATTTCCTCTTTCGACCAAGTTCTACTGTTAGAATTCTTCTTAGGTCAACTTCAATTGATCATTCCTCCTATTATATGAAAAATTATGTGTCCTAATGCCCATAAAATTAAAGGTACTTTAATCCTGTTTCTAATACAATTAACCTCTTCTAAATTTTTTATTTGAGTAAATTTATGAATATTTTATTTTTGTGTGGCATTGTTGAAGGTGAAAATGACGACGACTACGTGTTGACTCATTATCAAAACCCTATGACTCATTAACAGACCCTACAAGTCATCTCAAGATTCATCGACACTATATATTTATGTTGTAGAAAGGGTCTGGAACAATTATTCAATCCATGACTTATCCCAGACACTACAGGTCATCACGTGAGTCATTAGGACCAACACCAATTATTTGTCAAACCATTTTAAGAGGGTTCTTTGGTCATTTCATAGTCTTTTAACAGCTAGCCTACATTCTCCACTTGTTATAAGAAGGATAAGTAAATTTAAACACCCAAAATTTCGTATTATTTTCCCCAAGTTCAATTAAGTCAGAAAAGAAATGATGCAAGTCTCTCTCTTAAGCAAGTACCTAGGATTCATCTTCAAGCTCAAATTCTCCAAACATTGATTGAAAAATCTTCAGTAATCAGGTATGTGGGTTTTCAATAAGGGATTCCTTTCACCCTTATGCCTAAAACATAGATTTAAAATACATATTTTATCTATTATTTTATGAACTCATGATCTAGGATTGACACCTAATTATGATAAATTCTTGAGTTTCAGTTCCCTTACATATGTTATGATAAGGATCCCCATTCAAAGTTACTTTGCTTGATTTTTGTGGATTTAACTCAATTATTTCAGTAGTTGAACAAATTTTAATAATTCATCCTCTTTCAAAATAAGTTATGCATGATATGATATATTTTAGTCTATTTTTTTATGGCATGACAATTTTCTATCGATTTTCATTTAGTGTGATATTAACCTATATGAAATAAATATCAACATTATTTCAACTAAATTTCAATGGACTCAGTATTCCATGATTTAATACTCGATTTTGTGTTGCAATAGTTTCATATGAAGTAGCCTTATTTTCATATGTTCGGTGTGTTATGACTACACAGTACCAATAATTGTTTATTTTAGCATAAAGGATATATTTAACCTCAATATATGGTCGTACAAAATGACCTCAATTAATCAATTTTTAGAATACTTTTAGATAAAATTTATTTTGACTTAATTTTTAGTATATCTGTTTTATCAGTTATCTGTCAAAATAGTATGGGCGTCATGCTTAGAATTGAGATAGATCAAGGTTTAGCACACCAAAGTCCTAGAACTTTGTGTCACCATAGTTTAAAGGGACCTCGCAAATTAAGAGTGTAACCCTTTTCCCGTATGAGATCATGAGTGAATTCACTCCTACGATGGTTCTTACCCTTGGGAAGGTATAAAAAACCCTCCAACATAAATTATTAGTATTTATGTATTTCATATAGTGTCATTGTAATATAATTCAACTCTTTGTACTCACTTTGCATTCACTATAGTTTCAGAGGATATTCAATACTAGCTTTAAATCGTCTGAAATATTTATGCTTTTATAGCTTCCCAGTTTTTAATTTTTTGTATCTTATGATTCAAAGATATCACTATATCCCACAAATTTTTAATACAAACATAATTTTAATTCATATTTCATTAATGGCTTATGTTCTTAGTTTTAAAACTGGTCTTAAGTGTTTTTCTCGACAAGTACATAGCTCACATGCTAAGTATATTTAAAGTATTGAGTATATACCTTTTTTCCTACAATTTTCATGTTATGTATATTGAAATTCTCACTATTAAGATTATAGTTAGGCTGATCACAACTTCTAGTTAGTAGGTCTTGAGTTTTCTTTATCTGAGGACTCAAATCAATTTGTAGTTCTAGAGGGCAAGGTTATTCCATCTGCTTCTTGGAAGGTGAAAGTTCATGAGAGGAACTATCCCACTCATGAATTTGAGTTGGCGATGGTAGTTTAAACATTTAAGATTTGGAGGCACTATCTATATGGGATCCATTTTGAGATCTTCACTGATTGTCATAGCATATAGTATATTTTCAGCCAAAAAGACCTTATTTGAGACAACACAAGTGTTTTGAGTTACTTAAGGACTATAACATTTGATTATACTATTCAATCAAAGGAAATAAGGTAGTAGATTCCTTAAGCAAGAAGATAGTAAATATAGAGATTTTGGCATTTTTGATGGCTAAGGAGACACCTTTGAATTTGGACATCAAGGCCTGGTAGTGAGATACGAAAAGGGATATTACAGACTTTGCATCATGGTACTAGAACTATCAAAAAGTGAAGTTTAGGTACTTAAGGCTTGGTAGTTTAACTCAAATTCTACCCACTCCCTAGAGGATGTAGGAGCAGATAGGTGTATACTTTGAGATATTCTTAAAATGTACTATTATTGAGTTTAATTTTATTTGGGCCATTCTTAATATGTTGACTAATTTTTCTTACTCTTTTCCTACTCAATATTCTTACAGTTCATATAGGTTAGCTCAGATTTACATCTATGAGATAGTCTATTTAAATGGTGTATGAATTTCTATTATTTCTGATCATGGTACTCTATAATGACCCTAGGGGTCATTTTTTTAATTTTAATAGTTTTCCCTATACATATTTTACTGTAACTCTTGTACTGTAATTATGGTTTGAGGGGATGGGCCGAGCGGTTTTTGAAGTTTTTGGTCAGGTATTAAACTAATTTCCTTATATTGGAGCCATTAAAGATAAAAAGTTTTAGTCTGATCAATATTCTTTGTAAATTGACTTGGATAAAGTTTTTGTCAATTCTATTAGTCTAGAATGTAAATTTTAGTCTCGGGGCAGGGGACCTTTAACTTAGATTCCAAGACTTTTTGACTTATGTTGGGTTCTTGGGTGAATTTTTCATAAAATCCAAGATAGGGTTGACTTTGGTCAATATCTTTTCAAAAAAACCTCTGTTGGTTATTTTAGTGATTCCACTGAGACTAGAATGTCATTTTGGTTACTTTAGTTTGTGTTGATGAGATTTTAAACAAATCTCATGGGTCTATTTGATGTTTTTTTAGGACTTGGTGCACTGTTGGATTATTGTTTTGGTGCAACAGTATTTTCCTTTTAAGGGTCCACTAGGACCTGGTCTAGGTACTTCTTTACATTTGTGATGGCCAGGCTTGGTGTAGTTCGACATTCGCGATGGGGTCCTCGCAATTGCGAAAAAGGGATCCCTAGGCAGTATAAATACTCCAACTTTAATTTTCCTCCTTTATAAACAAAAAACTTGAAATGTAGGAGTTTGGGTGGAGTATTTTCAATGGAAATTTCATTATTTTATGTTAGGGTAAGTTAATTCTACCCCACTAGAATAATTTTTGTAAAATTTACACTAAATTTTGCCTATAATTTTTCTTAAAGTCAAATTTAATTCAACAGTTTTTGGAACTTTTTGGGTTGTTGTGAGTACCACATTGAGTCGTATACTGGCCCAAACTTTAGGCTTTTCATAAACCGAACCAAGGCCTGTCCATGACAGGTATCTCAAGTTCATCGAAGATCGGAGACCACACTTATTGCCTAGTCAAACGGAACACAATGCGTAACAAAGATTGAATTTCTAACATATAACAAGATATGATATAAAAGCTTAAGGAAATCTAAGATAACTAAATATCCAATAAACAATAACAAAAACCACCCAAGTCCATAACAATATCCACAAATCCTCTAACCAACTAAATCTCAATAGAGATCGAGACAAGCCCTCGACAATAGCCAATATATGTTTAAAGGAAAGAGTGAATAATGTGAAGAAAAAAAAAACATGAAATGAGGTATTTCAAAGTTTTGAAGATCACCACTTCATCCTGACTCATGAACTACCCATGAACACCTGATCACTATGCAGGAAAAGTAGACATATTTCTGGTGCCTATATCACGTGCCATGGGAATGGGAACCAGTCTTAGAATGAACCTTTAAGATACTCAACGTAGATTGTGTATCTTAACTGTCATATGATAGTACCAACGGGTTATATGGGCCCCAACTCTGAACCTCTGGTCGGGCCTCAGTATGTGTAGCCGCATGAACCAGAGAATAATCTCACATATATGCATGGGGGACTCAAACCTCTAAAACCATTTACCAAGGTGACTTAAGCACCTGATCATGTAATGTAATGAGGGGGACTCGAATCTCCCAATCATAAAATAAGTTGAACTCGAACCACTTGGTCATAGGCAAAGGGACTCGAACCCCATGTTGATTAGATCCCGAGCCGGCAAACGCGGTTTCTATTATTGGTCCCTTAGGACCACCACTTTCATGACCCAACTACACAACCCTCTTTGAATCCCAATTAAAATATTTAACACACAGTTCCAATAAAGTAAACCAATTATGAATTAAGGCATCCCGTTGGTTTATCATTGCAACATTACTTGTAAGTTAATTATCATGCCATGTCAACTACTTAGCCATCTGGGACTCTAACCCATTAGCCAAGGGGGACTTCAAGAAAATTAGTTATTTGGGACTCAAACTCGTTTAGACAAGTGAACTCCAAAGGTCCAATTCAAAATCAATTCATGGACATCAAGGCCTTTATAATGCCATTTATGCTCCACTAACTTTTTTTAATGCAAATGCATTATTATGAAAAAGTATGTCAAATCATGTGAAAAAACCATGTTCAATATCAATTTCACAATTTGGGTCGAGGGAGCGAAATTTTCACGACCATAAGTCAAGCAAAAATCATCAAGCTATGGGAAACTATCACCCCTTCATTTATTTATCATGCCCATGCACTCTTTATATTTAAAATCATTGATAAAGCATGAACAATACATAACAAATAATGGGAAATAAATTGAAGAACCAATCATCTCAAAAGCCCTCAACCATATCAAAACCCATATTTTCAAATCACATAAACTATCATATATTTCATGCATTAACAAAACAATTTTAAGGGTATAGCCATAGGTATAAAATACAAAGAATTAAGGAGAGAATTCACCCTTGGAAGCTCTAATGGACAAACCTCTTGGAAACCCTAACTATTGTTGCCTGAGAGGATTTGAGAGAAAAGAGGATATGCTTTAATTGTGTTATGTATGATAATAGGTCATTAATAGTTTTTAATGTCGTAAGACATGTTTAAGGGAAAAAGGTAAATTTTAGAATGCCCTTAGTAAAAAGACTAACAAATACTGCCCAGTTGCTATGGGTGACTTTACCACTCATAGGGACACCCTATAACGTATAACCTATAGTCGTAGGCTAGGCAATGTCCATGTCCACTAGTACTGGACTAGTCATGAGTCACACCATAAGACTCATAACATGTCATTATGAATCGTAACATGCTAATCATAGTCATATCAGAAGTTGGGGATAAAACACTAGTCTCCTTATGACTTGGACATTACGACTTGTAACAAGTCCTAATGACTCGTGAAGTACGTCATAGTCAAAGCAGACTACTTGGTGAACCCCACTATACACTATTTGACTGGGGTCCTACGACCTATATAGAACCCTACGACTCATAGGGAGAGTCTTAGTTAGGGTAGTGAGGTTAAAACTCAGATATTTTTCAAAGTTCAACACCTGGGTGTTTCATTCTCCCTTTTTTGGGATCATTTGTCCTCGCATGATGGGTCAAGTAATTCATCGGCATGATGTGACACAACCACACAGTGACACTTCCCTTTAACAAAGTCCAAAAATTAAGATATCAAGGAATCAACAATTTTTCTTTAACAATGTAAGAAAAAAAGGATGTTAAGGAGAACACATACCTTACACATGATTATCTGGAATGAGGAACCAGAATAGATATTTGGAATTCATGTATTTTCTACCCTCTCGAGAAGTCTTCTTCACCAATAATAAAGCATCAAGTAACCCAAACGTATAACCGTGCTTACCCACTAGGCTTTAGCTATGAACACAATATTCCACCATTTTAATTTCCTAATTTCCCTACGAAATAATAACTATGAGGGTGTTAGTATACCTTTGTATTGTTCCTTGTAAAAATCTAACTCATAATTAAAAGTAAAAGTGTAGTCCATAGGACCCTATACTCTACATCTCTCCATTAATACTACCCCAACTTTACTTTCTATCATAAGGATTTAACCAAATCCCTCCTTCTTAACTATTTCCCTTAACAAAAGTTTGTTTTACTCTTCTATTTTCTTTTATGGACTAAACCCGAGTAGCCACCCCCAAATTTTTCACATCAAAATATATTCACTCCCCTATCTATAGCACTTCTACACTTCTATAACCACTACCATACCACAAAAGGAGGGTTAATACGGAACTAGAGTACAAACATCGAGAAGGGGAGGGTTACTTCTCAAATATTACTCCCATCAGTAGTTCCACTCAAAGTAAGACCTGTGAAATAAGACACAAGACACTAGGCATGAAACACTTCGTAGCATTCACCTAGATCATAAGTAAAGGGTTGTTTTGGGAATAACTATAACCTAGCTTGAGTTCATTGGACTTGGCATAAGGAGAAACACGAGTGCATACATAATGGGTCACATAGCATAAAGCCAATATTTGTATATTCAAGAAGTAGGATATGTTATGCTACTTAAAACTACTCCCTCTCATTCTAAGGACTGAGAATGGTTACGAGTTTGCATATGTAGGGTCACTTTAGGCAGGGACATGACATAAAATGAATCGGTAGAAAATAGAAAGTATAGTTGCATAGAACCAAGCATAAAGTGAGACATTAGTTTATGGATGTAAACTTCTTAAGAATCTCAAACTTTAGTCACGGAACAATTTGAATATCGAAGACATTCATACAATGCCCTCCAAAATGAAATAGGAGGGAATTGATAGAATAGGAGTAGATTTACCACAACTATTCCCCAAAACTCTCCACCATGATAAAATCTTATAATCAGCCTTAGTTCACCATCTCCCCCTAATAACTTTAATATCAAAATACTACTCTCTAGAGATACTCATCATAACCTTTTTCTATCCCCTATATCTATTACTCTAAAAATCACACCATCAGGATGCTAACTAGGGCTCGACATAATCTAATAAAATATGATGCATTATTATGGATCTTGATCCAAAGGTTCTTTCTTGATCTAGCTACAAGGATAGGGAGGTATGGAAAGATAAAATATGTAACCTAATAGAATTACTAGTTTTAGAATCTAGTTGGCCAAAAAAAAGATTTTATCAAGCGATTGTGTGATAACTTTTTCTTGTTCTCCATCATTCCATACTTTAACCTACCTAATGAATTATGTATCATAATTACCCACTCTACGATTTCATGAATTATCAACCTAATCTCTTTCACACATCCTAACAAGCCTTCCAATTTACTCCCACATAGCTCACATTACTATACTTAAGCCAACATCCTTTTCACCACAATCATCATCTAAATTTCAAACTTAGTGTCTAGTAACAATTATGTACCACTAACGAAGTACCTTGAATAATATAATAGTCTACCCTAAAAGGAGGTCACCCTAAATTCCTTATTCAACTGCCTATAATTTATACATAACCAAAGGGAACTATCTTTCTTATGCAATAAGAGTATAGGAGCACCCCACAGAGAAATGCTATAGATAACATGACCCTTATCAAGAATATATTATAACTGCTCCTCAAGTTCTTTCAACTCAGATGGAGCCATTCTAGAAGGAAGAATAGATATAGGAAAAGTGTTCGAAAGAAGATCAATCCCAAAATCAATTTCCCTATCCAGAGTGACACCAGTAAAATCATTAGTGAAAACCTTAGGAAATTTATTAACTACAGGGAAGGATTATAATGAAGGATGCTCTAAGTTAGAACCTTTAACCCAGACCAGATGATAAAGAAACACTTGGGAAATTGATTTCTAGGCTCCAAAATAAGATATGAACATTTCCTTAGGTGCTAGGGAACTACCTTGCCATTTAATCGATGGCTCATTTAGGAAATAAAAAATGACGTTTTGGGTTCGACAATCAAGAGATGCATAGAATGAGTGTAACCAATACATCCCCAAAATCACATCAAAATCAAACATGTTCAACTTTATCAGACCCACTAATGTCTCTCTACCACAGATAGATACCATACAACCCCTATAGACTTTCCTAGCCATAAAGCAGTCACCAACCGGGGTAGATACAAAAAAGGGTTCCACAATGTACTCAAGACCAAAAAAATAATGAATAACCACATAAGGGGCCACATAATATAGAGAAGACCTTGAATCAAGCAAATGGTACACATTGTGAGAGAAGAATAGTAATGTACCAGTAACAGCATCAGGAAATGCCTCAGATTCCTGAGGGGTGGCAAGAGTATAAAGAAACTTTTGGCTAATACTGGTACTAGAAGTTGCACTCTTTCATGTGAAACTGGAAATCGAAATCATTTTAGCTCCAATCATAACACTAGCAAAAGAACAATGTCACTGCATAAGATCGGGATGACCATAGTTGAAGCATAGATTTTTTCCCTCACACTACAAATCCCACAATGCAACTGATCCCCAAAACTATCAAGATAGATAGAGCGGTATTAACTGGCGTCAATTGGACTGATATGGGACATTCTATGATTTAGTAACACCATCATATTGAAAATAAGGATCACTAGATAGCTTAGGGTATGGGGCTCTACCCAATAAGTATGAACCAAAATTTTCCCAACTCTCTTTCTTAGTCTACTGTCTCTTATGTCTACTGCTATTATGTTGAAGCTTGCCTTACTCTAAATATCTAAACTTCTTGCTCGGCCTCTCTCTTATCCTTTCCTAATTCCTTCTCCCACTAATAAGACCAGACCAGTGGGATAGAGAGGCCACTATACAGGTTAGCACTTGAATAAAATGGCAGATCTTAACATTAAAAATGTCTTCTTAGGGTGCCTGGGCATGAACATCATCATCCCGTGAAGCCTCATAAAAACTGGTAGGGACCAACGGGACTCAATGGGGGCATCCTGAATCACTGACCCTAAAGTAGGTGTGTACCCCACAAATAGAGTGAGTTCCATCCATATAGTCCTCAAGTAGGATAGAAGAGTTTCTACAAGTATTTGATCTTTGAGAAGACATTATCTAAAATACAAACAACCAAAATTAGAGGAGATTCAAGACCTTAGATTCTATAGCTTAAAAACCAAACAACCGTAAAGGAAAATATTCCTAAATGCCTCATTGCCTCTCCCTTATAAGTATAGCATGCTACACATCCATGAAAGAGACTCTTCTTGACACGATTTTATTGACACCCAATGACAATAAACATAACACTAATACCAAATTTGTCACAACCTAAACCAGGTCCTGGCTGTGATGGGTATCTCAAGTCCACCGAGTATCAAAAACCACCCCTATTTCCTAGTTAAATAGAATATAAAGCCCAACAGAGGCTAAAGTTTAAATATATAACAAGATATGATATAAAAGGTTAAAGAAATTTAAGATAACTAAATAACCAACAACAAATAAGAAACACCACTCAAGTCCATAGCAATATCCATAAACCTCTAACCAATAAAATATCAATATACGTTGGGACACGCCCTTGACAATAGTAAAAATAAGTTTAATGGAAAGAGTCATAAATATAAAGAAACAAAAAATATGAAATGAGGTCTTCCAAAGTACGAAAGCTCACCACTTCTGTCTGACTCACGAATTATCATCGATCTACGTAATAATTCTATGATTCACAATTCAAAAGAAGTCAATATCCAATGCACATAATCATATTCAAATACATATACATATCACAAGTTGGGGATGAGAACAAGGCTTAGAAAGAACCTTTAAAATCCTTAAAATAGATTTTATATCTTAACCGACATATGATATTACCATCGATCTATATGGGCCTCATCTCTCACCTTCGATCAGCCCCCAATGCATGTAGCCTCTTGAACTAAAGAATAATCTCACATATATGCACGGGGGACTCAAAACTCTAAAATAATATAATAAGGTAACTTAAGAACCTAATCATGTAGTGTAATGAGAGGGACTCTAACTTCCCAATCATATAATAAGGTGGACTTGAACCATCCATTCATAAGAAAGGGGACTCATTTAGACCCTCACATCAACAAATATGATTTCCCGTATTAGTCTCTAGGGACCGCCACTTTCACAACCCAGCTATACAACTGTTTCTGAAGCCTGATTAAAATATTTAACACACATTCCTAATTAAGTGAACCAATTATGAATTATGGAATCCTATTGGTATCATCATACCAACATCACTTACAAGTTTATTATCATGCCATGTAAACTACTAAGCTATCAGAGACTCTAGTCCATCAAACAGAGGGGATTTTAAAATAATTTCTTATTTTTGACTCAAACCCATTTAGCTAAGTAAACTCCAAAGGTCTAGTTTAAAATCAATTCATGGATGCCAAGGCCTTTCTAAAGCCATTTATTCTCCATTAACTTTTCTTTTGCTAATCCATTATCATAAATGACCAAGTCAAATCAAGTGAAAAAATCATATTCAATGACAATTTTACAATTTGGGTTGAGAAAACACAATTTCCAAGACAAAAGTCAAGCCAAAATCATCAAGTTGGAGGAAAGCATCACCCTTTAGTTTATTCACCATGTCTATGCACTCTTTATATTTCAAATTATTAATAAAGTAGAAATAATGCATAGTAAATCATGGGAAATTAATTTAAGAACCAATCATGTTAAAAGCCATCAATATTTATATAAAAACCCATATTTTCGAATCATATAAACAATTATATATTTTACTGCTTTAAAAACTTAAGTTTAAGGGTAGATTCACATGCCTTAAATACCAAGAATTACAAAGAGAATTTTCTCTCGGAAGCTTTAGTAGGCCAACCTCTGTGAAACCCTAAGTGTTATTGCTTAAGAGGATTTGAGGGAGAAGATGATACTTTTAGATTCTGTTATGTATAATAATATGGCCTCAGTAGTGTTTAAAGTTCATGTTATATTTGGGGAAAAAGGGAAATATCGAGAATGCCCTTAGTAAAAAGACTGAAAAATATTGCCCAGTTACTTCGGGTGACCTTACGACTCATAGGATCACCCTATGATTCATAACCTATAGTCATTGGCTGGGAAATGTTCATGGCCATAAATAATAAATGGTTATGAGTAACACCTTAAGACTCATAATAAGTCATTATGACTCGTAACATGCTAACCGTAGTCATATAAAAGTTAGGGATAATACACAGGTCTCCTTACTACTTGGACATTACGACTTGTAATGAGTCCTAATTACTAATCATTTACAAGTCATAGTCAAAGAAGATTGATTTTACAAATACACTGGACACCTTATGACTAGGGTCTTAAAACCCGTATTGACACCCTATCACACGTAGAGAGTCGTAGTCTGAGCAGTAAGTTTAAAACTAGATTTTTTTCAAAGGCTAATAACTTGGATATTTCAAGGATAAATTCCTTACCTTGTGAGAAGGATAATTGTAAAATAAAATATTATGAATTTTTTATTTGATTTCCAACCTCAATTATAAATTAGTAATATGGATATTATTACTCTCGCCTTAAAAAGTAGGTTGTTGTGTTGATCATGTTGTAGGGATCTGAGGATATACAAAAAAGCAACTGTATGTTAGTTTGAGTTACATTTTCAACCTTGAGGTTGGTTATGAATTTCTTCACTTTATACATAGCTTGGTTAGGTAGTATTTTTCTAAATTATATATTGGTTAGGGGATTTGTAGGTTAGGCTTTGGTTTATTTCACTATTTCTTACTTATTATACTATTTTTGGGACCACAGAGTAGAATGATTGTTCAAGCCTTAGATTAGGGTGGTATTATAATATTATGATTATATTTGGGATTTTTATTGTAGGTTAGGGGTAGGTTATCATGGTTGTGTGAGTTCAAATTTTTATTTTTTATTTATGTATTTTCATTTGTTATTAAATTATGGGCCTGAGGCCACGAGTTTTGACTGATTAGACTCTCCAGGTTTGTGTGATCATGGCATGTACCATGGTTTTATCCTACTGTATATGTGTATACACACATACTTTTGTTGTCATTCATACATCTATATATTTATACATGGATTTTGGTAAGACTATTAGGGAATTACTATTTTTTTGCTTTTAATAGAAAACGTCTCACCTTTATAACTGATTTAACCTCCATGTGGATCATGCTACTTTATATATGATTTGAATATTGTATAACCTTTAAACCATATCCGATATAATATTATGATCAAATCCTACTATTAGGTCCATGGTAAGATTCTAATCCATTTATGCTTTATTGTCAAGTTTGAGGTAAATTTTGCATGACTCGAGGTAAGATTTCAATCTTTAATAATTATTCCTAATACTTCATCACATTTTTCATCTTATACTTAGGTTACATGTATTATTACTAGTATTTTCATTTTATCTTGGTTATGGTGTGGGCTTCTAGGTTATCGTCATTTTCTTTTATGGTATTTTTATGTCTATCATCTTCTGTTATTAGTCAGCCTATCGTTCCTACAAGGTACGTCATATTTGGGTACTTATGCTACACTTTATCATCTTAATATGATGTATATCCTAGCTCGAGGCCCTATTAATCCTATTAATCTTGAAGGTACTTTTGAGCAGAAATGTGGTGAGCTCTTACTATCTAAAGACTTACCCACTCTTTTCTTCTACTTACAGTCAATATATTGTATATTTTGTACAACTTTTTGTTTGTATAGTTCTATTCCTATAATTTGGAGGCTCTTATAATTGTGACATACTATTTGGGAGTGGGATTATGTATCTTTTGTCTTTCCTAGTTTTTATAAGGCCCATGTCTGTAATACCCTTAATATTTCCATTATTTTATTTTGACCTTGTAAAATATTTAATTGTAACAAGAGTATTCCAACTAATGATTCTCTTTGTATTTTGTAGCTTTATGAGATTAAATAAACCAGGGTTATGGTCACTAAAATGCTAGCACCATTTGGGTTGTGAATCGTATATGAGTTTCGCTTAGCAAATTCAATAGCAAGAAAGGTTGAGTCCCATTCTTTATCCCTTAGTTTCTCAACCTAAGTGGATAGATTATCCTCTAATTCTCTCAAACTTGAAGGATGCATTATTCTTTCAACCCATTTCTCATGTAAGCTAATCATGTTAGGGAATTTACTATTACTCTAAAGGTTAAAGCCCTTAGAATTCATGTAAACACTTTCTTTTCCCAACAAACACTTTCCTTTCAGACAAGTGTTGTTTTAGGGCTCACACTTAAAATTTGTAGCCAAGAAAAGTCATGAAATTGAAGAAAGGTTTATGCAATGTCATTGAATTATGGAACTCAAATTGATTCCCAACCCATAGATGTGTTTCACATTAAGGATCCCATAACCCTAGTTATGAGATATTAGCCACAATACTCCATAGAAGAAGAAGAAGAAGTCATTCTTGTATTATTCATAAATAGATTAAAAATTTACTTACAAAGAATCTCAAGAATCAGTTCTTCAATCTTCAATAATCAATTGTTCACTGCTAAAGTACTCCTAGATCTAAAGATTCCCAAAAGTACTGGTTACAAAGAGTTTCAATAGATGATAAAACTTGTAAAAGAAAGAAAAAAGGTATCTTCTTAACCTTAAAATTTTATATTTATATGTTCCCATCTAAAAAAAGAATTTAAAATTTAAAAACAGAAAAGCCACGTCCCAGTTGATGGTCCATATGGCGTACCGTCAAAGAGTTGATGGTCCACCATCTTGTCCATCACTCGTTTCTTCCAAATAGCAGTTTCTAGATAAGATCTGACGGTATACCTGGTGCTCCGTCGAATGACTGATGGTACACCACATTAACCGTCACTGAGTTCCTCTAAAAGGTGATTTCTAGATAAGGTTTGACGGTCCATTTGGTGATCTGTCACATGTCTAACCGTTTGCCATGTTTTCCATCACTCAAGGAATTTGTATGGTAGGTTCTGGATTGCCTTAACGGTTGACCTGGTGATCTGTTGAAAGACTGACGGTCCGCCATTTTGACCGTCAAACTCACTTTTCTGCTACTTTTTCCAGCTTTCTTCTGTGGTCATCTCCTTTCACTGAAAACACTAAAAACTTTATTAAGTAACACTTTTGTTGCCTGAAAACATGCAATTTCGCTAAGAAAATGATACTAACTATTCTGTAATATACCGGAACATCAACACCCTCAACTTAAGGTAATTGCTTGTCCTCAAGAAACTCAATATCTAATTGCGCATATGAACAGTACAATGACAAGCAACCAACCCTTGAAATATTTTGATAGAACTATTCACTCATTATTTCAATCACATGCATTTAACACATCAGTCTCCACACCCAGCATTTATCATAATTCAGTTCACAAGCATAATGTTACATTCTACAGAGAACAGCAAAGTTCAGTGAAACTTCGGTTTCACTCCCAACAATGAAATCCACCACTCATTATTTGATGTGGACAAAGTCTAACTCTCACACTCATGAAGAAATTACAACCATAGTCCAAGTACCCATAGGCTTGCCATAGCCATACGACACTACCTCAAGATTGACACACTATGATCAAACAAGTTTTTTTGAGGCTTGCAATAAGGTTTTGAGTTTGGAGGGGTATGTTTTTGGGTAAAGTGACTCATTGAAATTTAACTCTCCTTGCCTTAGCATCATTTCAACTTCAAGTTTCTATAAATATATATTTTTTCATAACAGGTACCTTTCGACTTAGGCTAGTGCAGTTAGTGGCCAATCTTTTGACATTAGCCACCCTCAACTTAGATGCTTTATCTAAGTTGAAATGTATAATGCTAAGTAATTTTCTAAGGCTGGAGCTGAATGTTAAAATCCTATGAAGAGTAATTAACAGTGACGGTATTTCAGAATGGGTTTTAAAGATAAAAGGTGGGTTCAAAAGAGATAATCTTTCTAGTGGGTTTTGTTTATTTAGGTTAGAAGGGCTCAAAGTACAAGTAGGCCTGTTATCCTATCCTAATGACTCCCCTGGAAGACTGTATCTATGACTCAGGGAAGTTCTAGGTGTCAACCTATGAAAGAACTGCAAGTAAAAGCTCACACCCACAGGCAACGAAATTAAACTTCCTTTGCATTTCTTGGAATGTTCATTAGATGTTGTATATAACTATTCTAGACTAATGCTAAATGCAAAATTACTGAGAGTTATATACACATGTTTACATGAATAAGATAAACAATTACATACACATGCTCATAGTCTTATGTCGCATCATTCATAGCCCATATTTACAACAAAGTACTAAGATAGAAATAGTTTATAGATTCTTATTAAAAACATATATTTATATCACAGGCTGTAGAATTTGAAATGAGATAATAAAAACACCCTAAACATGTTGCTTCTACTAGATAGTACATTATTGGATTCAGAATATCGGCAACACATCCAACCATGGTGTAAATATAACCCACCCCCACACAAAAAGATATGCATTTTCATCAAAGTAATAAATTACCATAACTGATAATTGGGCTATCAACTTTACCTCCTATTCCTCTAAGGCATCTGTCAGGTAGGGTAAGGTCCCTGCATCCTCACCCTCTACAATGTTGGCCCCTATGGTGGTAGGAGCGCTCACAACTTCACCCTCCACATTTTGAGGGATAGTCTTATGTATTGAACCTACACATCGCCCCCTTGCTGGGGAAGCATTAGTAGAGACTCCTGCCGCTTCATTTTCTTCTTTTCTTTGCTTTCTTTCAGCTTCTTTCTTTGACTTCTTTACAGCTCTCTTCAGGTTATGCTGGTCTAACTCCTCAGGTGA
>NC_061122.1:144928340-144935625 GCF_002878395.1 Capsicum annuum | reverse complement strand
GGAAAGTTGAATGAGACTAGAGAATGATATTTGGGTGAGGGAGCTGCATGCGTATGTCTTTCTAAAAAAGAAAAGAAGACACACGTATGGTACTTGGTTTGTTGACTGAGATTTGTACCGTCCGATCAAACTTTGAAGGGTGTAAAGAGAATATTAATATATATATATATATAATGTAAAATATGAAAATATGTGATCCTTGGATTGTAAAAGTAGTTGATGGCTAAGATAAATTTGTGTTTGTTTGCTTAGTGATGTGGCGAGGTGTGATTGGTTGGAAATATGTGGCTGATGACATGGATTTAAATTTGGATGAAAAAAGTTCAATGGATCGAGTTCAGATAAAAAATTTGGCTTTTTGAACTGAAATTTATAAATAGTAATTAGGTTTGTGTAAATAATAAAAAATTGAAATTGAGTTATTGTCAGTACAAATGCTTTTTTTCACCAAAATTAATTTTATCGATGCTTCGCACTATCCTGAAAAATATTTTTTTAGTATATACGTATATAAATTATATAATAATTTAGTAAACAGGCCTAATTTAGTAATTATGTAACTTAATACATATATTATTAATAAAAATATACGTATACGTGTATATATAATAAGAATATAATCTATGTGTATATATATATATATAATAAGAATAAGTATATATTTTATAAGAACAATTTATAGTCCAAAAAAGGAAAAATTCGAATGTGATTATCCAAAATATTTTGTGTTTTTTGACGTTAAATAATTAATTATATTTAGTTAAATATTTAAAAATATTATAGAAAAATAAATCCTTTTTCTTTTATTTATTTTCTCAAAATTTATAAAAATTTAAATACGAACTTATTCTGAAAATTATTTAGGGCCAAAAGCATAAAAAATAATCCAAGGAAAAAGTGCGAGCCAAAATTGGGTGTCAACAGTTGCCCATAATTGGCCGAAGATTAGTGTAAGAATCTTTGGGCAATCAAGTTAACATAGCCAATTTTGTGTCGGTTAAAAGAGAAAGTTTAAAAGATTATGGTTTGGCTATGGTTTCTGAGTTGCCTACATATCTCGGGTTTTAAGAAAAATCATGCCATTTGTAGTTCGGAAAGAGGTTTTAATGGAAGTAAGAGGCTTGGGTACATGTACGAGTCTTCTCTGCATAAACTCTGAATATTTCTTGGGCGCCTCCTTGATAGTCTCCTTATCTTGTGGGCATCTTCGTATATGAACTCTTGTTGGGTTCACTACAGTCGTGGCATCAACCAATTTAGACATCATTTCTCGATTGATGTATTAGTCATAATCCAAGCTTAAATATTTTTGAGCATATTTGGGAAGTCCTTCTTGGGATTATAGGTATAGATTATCATTCCTTGTTACGTGGACATTCTTTCCGACTCTTTCATAAGAAAGTGCCACCTGAAGATTTGGCTTGGCCTCTTTATGACTGACGTAATGAGTGTAATTGATTGTGTACTGATTTTCAATGCGATTTTAAAGCACTTATATTAGTAGTATATTCCAACAGTATTTGTAGAGAAGATCTTTGGGTTTAGTGGTGGAAGTGTCTTTCGTATTAACTCTTGGTGCATTTCTCTTGATATTGTAGACAATGTGTCCCCCGTTGATACCTTGTAGCTTTAGTGATGACTTGTGTTGTTTGGTATGAATCAATGTAATGCCTTGAGTCTGTACCCCAGACGCTGTACGGGGATTATAATCTCGAAGGACCACAAGCTAACCCATGACTGGTATCTGTTGTAAGCACTGAATAGTAATACTGAAAAAAATGCGGAAGTACAACTGAAATGCCATAAGGTTTACATAAATGAAGACCAATACTGAAATACTGATGTAATACTGAAAAAAAAAACTGAACAACTATCTGACATTCTCTAGTCTGAAAGCCTCTAACTGTCTGAATAGGGAGTTAATGGGACAAGTCCCTGACTAACTCAAATAACAGAATAAACTAAATTAATGAAACAATATCTACATCCTAAAAAAATAAGGACTCACCACTGTAATCACTGTTGATAACCTGGGCTGCTAAGTACGGTCTGAAGCCCGTGCATCTGAACCTATGATATGAAACATCATAGTGCAAAAGAAAATGCATGCATCTGTACTTTGAATGCACTGGTATGCTAAGTGAGGAAGGCTGATATGAAGGGGTTCATATGCATGAACAATAACTAACTGAATAGTAAAATGCAACTGGAAGAGAGTACATGTATAACTGAATGCTTAAACTAAATACTGAGCTTAAACTAAATACTGAGTACTGATAACTGATTAACTGATATCTGAGATTACTGACAACGAGGCTACTGATAACCGAGTGACTGTTTCTAACAGTCATGATTCTGTAGAACTGATCTAAGTTCTATGTTGAGCTGAGTGACTGTACCTGACAGTCCTAATTTTTGGAGAACTGAACTGAGTTCTATGCTGAGTCTGAAACTAAAACTGTGGGAGGTAATCATCTAACCAACATACCCCTCTCTGAACTGATTAGGGTTCAACTTTTAACCCCAGTTGGAGAGGTATCAATACCGTGCCACGGGTACAGATACTGGTTGTGTGGATCCACTGAGATGTCATCCTGAAGGACTAAGGGTCACCCTCTACTGGAAGGTACCCTAATGAGAATGGTATTACCTTCAACTAGTAGGTTGATATCTCAACCTATGCTGGCTACATAGTTCTGGAACTAAGGGACTACTACTAAAGGTCACACCCTCTACTGGAAGGTGAGCCTCCATCCTTAGGTTCGCTTGATGCTGAATCCTGCTCCCAACTGAATGGACACTTAACTGATTTCTAGACTGTGCTAAGCTTGACTGAACTTTTACTGATTGTACTGTCTGACTTAACTGGACTGAGTTCACTGTGTTTTGTAACTGATTGAGTACTACTGTTCGTGACACTACTGAGACTATTCTGAAGCTACTATAATTCTAGGTAAACAGCTAGATTTCGGGCATTGAATACCACCAGGACTTGATAGCATTAAAAATAAAGCATAGCATGATCATAAAAGCATAACAACACTTGCTTAATACAATGCACTCATTTAGGCATTTTTGCCAAACACTTGATATACTTGAACTTGTACATGAATGGGACTACATAATAACATGTCATGACTTCGCTATTTAATTTATGTGGGCATTTCATCAAATATTTGGGGAGCATGATTATTTTACATAATAATAGTAAACACTTGAGCATCATGGATACAATAATCAATTGTAAATTCAAGGGATTAACATGCAAATTATATAATTCATCATATATGTTATTTTAATTACATGAAAGTTATAATTAATCAAGGATTGAAATCATATAATAACGTAAGGCAAACATGCTACTAAATTGTACTCCATTCAACAAGGTTTTACCTCATCTATTTCATACCTATATCAATCTTGACACATGTTTGGATATCACATAGCTTGGGGAAACTTCATACTATCATGTCATAACCTACTTGCTAACCACTTGGCATGTATTTAAATATTAGCATATATCAGGAGCACATAATTGGGGAAATTACTACTATCACCTCTCCACTTGTTCACTAAGGTCCTTCAACAAAATACTAGACATGCACGGGCTCACACTTATTTGGGAATTTCCTACTACCATGGAATAATTCATTCACTTGGGCATTTTATCAAAACACTAAGAACAAACTAACTCACAATTTACGGTTTCCTATTCAACATACGATAATGGCCCTTATGCTTCACCTATGCTCTTTATCAAACCTATGGGGGACAGGCTTCACTTATTCAACCATTTCTACACTCAAAAGTCATGAACACATCACATAGAAAATAACTTCAAGAAGGTCTATCACAAACATCACATGAATTCCACATACTAGGGTCAAAGCTCATAAATTTTGTAGGAAAACATAAATCAAAACTCAACAACACATTAAGCATCAATTTAAACTCATACAAATCATTAACAACTCATAAACTTAAGAATCTTTTAGTTTTAAAAAGGATTCTTGAACTCTTTGGATGAAAGGGACCCAAGAATAAACATCTATATACCTTAATCTTTGAAATTGGATAAATTCTAATGCTTGAGACTCTATCTGCACTCGTAATAAATGATTCTCGAAGTCCACACTATGATGAACTTGATTATTGAAGAAATCTTGAATAATTTATGGATGATTTTTGGAAGATTAGGGTTCTTGAATGGAACCCTATATATTCTCTTTTAGAGAATTGGAAGAGAAAATGAAGGAAATTAGGATTTTGGATGAGGTTTCCCATATTTATAGAGGATTCTAAAAGGTGGGAAATGGCTAAAATACCCATGTAAAAATGTTCTAAAATTGCTGGAAAAATATTCTTGACGACATTCGTGACAAGCCGCCAGGCCCGTGATAGGTCATCACGAATTGTCGTCACAAAAAGGGGTTGAATTCTTGATTTTTTGCCCAAGGCCGACGACATTTAGTGATAGGCCGTCACGGGCGTGAAGGCTTGTCACAATTGTCATCACCAGTTTCCCGGCTAGACATACTGGAGTAAAATGGGCATTTATTCCGATATTGGTTTTTAACAAAATTAGTATTGTTGGAAAGATAATTCAAAGAGCTTTCATATGATATATAGTAGGTCCTCTAATTCGATATATACAATGGGTTATGGTTAATTAAAGTTGACCCAAATTTTGACGGTCACTAAAACTTGAACGATAGGAAAGATTTCAACTCGTCCATAAGTTAGGGGACCTCTATTATCTCAATTCATGCTCAAATAGATTCCCATATAATTCAAAGTATTTCATACTTGGGAGGATATTTTTGAAGCATTTTGACTCAGATTTTTGCTTTACCAAAATATGCTTTAAGGGTCGGACTGGAAGAGGGTTTTACGGGGTATTACATTATATCCCCCTTGAGAACATTCGTCCTTGAATGTTGCTTGTTAGACTGAGAATACGGATCAATAGAACTTACTCAAGAAATTGAAACATCTCAGATTAGGACTACACAACTGGAACGACTGACATATAGAGTTCTCACACTGGGCATGCATATTTAATGCATGGACTCATAACTGGGATGATCTCATGAATACACGACTGAACACACGCTGACAAGATGAACTCTTTCTACTAAATGTGCATATCTAATGCATGAATGTCCGGCTAAGCTAACTTTTGAAAGCAAGACTTGACAATGCAATGACAACTGATGCTAACTCCATAAAGAAAATATGAAAATGCATCGGGATGAATCTAATAGCATGCAACATTATAATAATATGGGGTATCTCCCCCTTAGGACTCAATGTCCCTCTAAACACACTTCGTTAAAATACTGGGATGGTGCGCGGGGCACCTACAGACTATGTCATGATTGATCGATCAAGATCTAAAACTCATTCATGACTCATGCTAACATATAAGCTCAAAATAGGAGAAAAAGATCTATCAATGCATGTCATAAAGATAAAGAGATCATAACATACTGGGTCTATTTCAAGGGATCTTTCCCGATCAAGGCTAGCCTGAAACGCACGAAGTCTACCCCTTTGAGTCAGCACCCTACATTCTCGCATTCTATGGCCTAGCTCACCACACCCAAAGCATATATCACTACGAGCTCTACACACACCTTGGTGGTGTCTGCCACACTCTCCATAACTCAAATGGGTATGAACACCACTAGCACTACTCTGGGCTTTGGAGTTTGGCGCTCCGTCAGATCTGACACCCCCAAACACAGGTGCAGGTACACTAGCTAAAGATGGATCTGGGACTAAAAATATCTGACTATACTGAGAAATACTACCACCTTGAGACCCTGACTATGATAAACCATGACTATATATCTTGGCCCTCTTACTCACTCTCTTTCTTCAAAAACATGCATAATCTAGGTGATCTTCTTCACCTTCTCTGGATAAAGCTATGGGTTCTCACCTACTACTGACCCAAAGAATTCTGGCGGGTTTATTTTCATGAAATTTCTAACCCTAGCTACGGCAGAATTCCTATCTTGTTGAGGTGGGGTCGCAGCCTCACGATTTCCTTGAACACTAGTCACAGCTTGGGCTAGTGCCTGAAAAGCTGCCCGAAACTCTATATGTAACACATTCTCATTCTCAGGATCTACTGGCTGTGCGGGCTGGTCATCAACCCCATGGATAAAATCTCTGCAAGGAGGCATACTCTGTAATTGGAAGAAACAAGTGGATTAGATCGAGAACCAACTTGAGCTCATGCTCACTCGCACGAAATGATCATTGAAAGAAGGGAAACTGCTCCTAAAAACATCCTGTAGCCTTTTGTACATAAATGTGGTGCACTACACACCCATGCACAAGACTCTATTAGATACGACTTTTCAGACTCCCTAGGACACTCTTGAACCTTAGGCTCTGATACCAAGTTTGTAACACCCCGAGATTCTATCTCGAGACATCACATGGTACGTATGACCCTGAAGGATCACAAGCTAACCCTTTATTGATATCTATACCTGTACACTGCACAATATCTAAAATAAATACAAAAACTAGCCATAAGGTTCAACACCTCTATGAATACTCATACTACAGAAAAACTGAATACTAATATATCCATCTGAAAAGCCTCTAAGCTACCTGAACTACAGAGTTGATGGGACAGGTCCCCAACTAACTCCATCAACTAAAAATAAACAAAGACTGAAGCAATAATAGTAAACTGAAATACGTCCTCGAAAAAAAGGACTCACTGTAACTGCTACTGACTAGGATTGAACTACTGAGAATACTCTGGATCCTGTGCCTCTAAACCTATGGTGTCAAATAAAACACCATAGCATAAATGCGTCAGTACAGAAATGTACCGAGTATGTAGAAGAGGTAGGATAATGCAAGGGCTCATGCATGCACAATATCTAAACTGACTAATCATGAAGATGCCGTATGAGAACACATACATGAATGCACAAAACATGAACACAATCATCGTAACTCTAGATACTGAAACTCGAATACCACCTTACTGCAGACTGAACTAACTACTAAAATTGAGATACAGAATCACTGACTCATCTGATATTAATAACTGAGGATCTGGATATACTTACATCAAGGACTGAACTCTGAGATTACTATTTTCTATTGACAGAATTAGAGTTCAACTTTTCCAATAGATTATTCTGGAGCGATTCTCATGTCTAAATCTGACAACATGAATACTTAATAGAATCTGAGATGGAGATCAAGCCTATCTGACGAGAGATCTTTACAACAACAACAACAACAACAACAACAA
>NC_061122.1:144812562-144925340 GCF_002878395.1 Capsicum annuum | reverse complement strand
ACGACAAGAATATTCAATAGAAATCTGATACCGTGATCAAGCCTATCTGGTGGCATATCTCTAAATATGATATCAAACAACCATATATAATACCAAGCCTATCTAATGGGATGGTCCATAAATCAATAGAACTATCTGAGTTCTTCTCTCAGATAAACGTTGTACTACACAGTCCTAATTTCTGAAGATTGATTTTGAAACTGAGACTGAATCTAAAACTGAAACTGTGGGAAGTAGTCTTCTAACTGACATGCCCCAAACTACCATAGGTGGGGTCCAACCTCTACCCCTAGTTAGGAGGGTGTCAATATAGTGCCACGGGTAAGGACATTATCTTTTATCTAAGGTTAGTCTCTCTGGCGTGACCCTCAACAGGACATCAAGTTTGCTTAACGGGTGACTTCTTTTCCTATGCTGGATACATAGTTCTGGAACTCAAGGATTGCTTTTAAGAATCACACCCTCTACTAGCAGGTGAGTTCCCATCCTTGGGTTCGTTCGGTGCTGAATACTACTCCTAATTGAAAGACGTTGGGTTGATTCTTAGACTGTACTAGACAAAGCTGAATCTGATACTGATCATATTTCTCAAAAGATCTGACTTAGTTAGGCTGAGATTACTTAGTTTCGTATCTGACGTAAAAGATATCAAATCATGGTATCTGACTGACAATACAGAGCTTGAATAGATTACTCGAATCACTTCTGAGATTAGAATTGAATCACTTGAATACTATTAGAACTAAGCTGATTACAAGACTGAGGCTAGATTACTAGTGATTCATAGATTATAGAGATAACTAAGATTACTGAGCTTTCTTAAGTTCTGAACTTGTCTGAGGATACAGAGTTCTATAATTCACTGAGTTCTGAGAATCATGGCTCGACTGGAATTATCGAGAAACCGACATGGGCTCTAGACAACAGCTCTATTGTTGGGTATAAATACCCCCAGGTCTCGATGACATAAAAGTAAAGCATAATCATTCATTCATCATCACGTTCATTCATATATTATCACAATCGTTCATGAATCATCACAATCATCAAAGTATCTCATAATCATTAAAGTATTTTCACAGTCGCCGAGGGGTCACTTTAGGAATCTTGGAATCATAATCATATAATAACATAGGGGAAACATGCTACTAAATCGTACTCCATTCAACAAGGTTTTACCTCTGCTATTTCATACCTATATCAATCTTGACACATTTTTGGATATCACATAGCTTGGGGAAACTTCATACTATTATCATAACCTACTTACTAACCACTTGGCATGTATTTAAAGTTTAGTATATATCAGGAGCACATAATTGGGGAAATTACTACTATCACCTCTCCACTTGTTCACTAAGGTCCTTCAACAAAATACTAGACATGCACGGGTTCACACTTATTTGGGAATTTTCTACTACCATGGAATAATTCATTCACTTGGTCATTTTATCAAAATACTAAGCACAAACTAACTCACAATTTGCGGTTTTCTATTCAACATACGATAATGGCCCTTATGCTTCACCTATGCTCTTTATCAACACTTTGGGGGACAGGCTTCACTTATTCAACCATTTCTACACTCAAAAGTCATGAACACATCACATAGAAAATAACTTCAAGAAGATCTATCACAAACATCACATGAATTCCACATACTAGGGTCAAAGCTCATAAATTTTGTAGGAAAACATAAATCAAAACTCAACAACACATTAAGCATCAATTTAAACTCATACAAATCATTAACAACTCATAAACTTAAGAATCTTTTAGTTTTAAAAAGGATTCTTGAACTCTTTGGATGAAAGGGACCCAAGAATAAACATCTATATACCTTAATCTTTAAAATTGAATAAATTGAATAATAAATGATTCTAGAAGCCCACACTATGATGAACTTGATTCTTGAACAAATCTTGAATAATTTATGGATGATTTTTGGAAGATTAAGGTTCTTGAATGGAACCCTATTTATTCTCTTTTAGAGAATTGGAAGAGAAAATGAAGGAAATTAGGATTTTGGATGAGGTTTCCCATATTTATTGAGGCTTCTAAAAGGTGGGAAATGGCTAAAATACCCATGCAAAAATGTTCTAAAATTGCTGAAAAAATATTCTTGACGACATCCGTGACAAGCCGTTAGGCCCGTGATAGGCCATCATGAATTGTCATCACAAAAAGGGGTTGAATTCTTGATTTTCTGTCCAAGGATGATGAAATTTGGTGATAGGCCATCACGGGCATGACGTCTTGTCACAATTGTCGTCACCAATTTCCCGACAAGACATACTGGAGTAAAATGGGCATAACGCTTTGCTCCGATATTGATTTTTGATGAAATTTGTATCGTTGGAAATATAATTCAAAGATATTTCATTTGATATTTAGTAAGTTATCTAATTCGATATATACGAAGAGTTATGGTCGATTGAAGTTGACCCAAATTTTGACGGTCACTAAAACTTGAACGATAGGAAAGCTTTCACCTCGTCCATGAGTTAGGGGACCTTTATGATCTCAATTCATTCTCAAATAGATTCCCACACGATTTAAGGTATTTTATATTTGGGAGGATATTTCTGAAACATTTTGACTCAGATTTCTGCTTTACCAAAATATGCTCTAAGGCTCAGAAGAGGATTTTGTGGGGCATTACAGAAAAAGAGCGAGTCAAAATTGGGTATCAACAATACGCAGATTCAACAACAGAGTCCTTTACCTTTGAAAGACGGGTATAGGTCAAACATATACATGACATCAAAAAAGCATCTGAACAACACTAATTCCACCTCCACTATTAGCATTGTCAATAAAATTTTGACAAAAAATCTCACGGAGCGAGTCACAGTTGTACATCCAAAATCCTCAATTGATTTCTGTCATGAAGCAATCATAATCCTGATTGAAAGACATGTAAAGGATATTTGCAGGAGAGGAATCAATGTGAATGGAAATTGAATTAGGGTTAGTGTTAACAACATTAGAGAGAAAGGAGAAAAGAGTGGAATATGCCGGGTATGGTTCCTTTTTTTTGATAAGTTGATATTGAGAAATTTGAGAAGAACATGTTGTAAATTTAAAATTTTAAAACCACTTGATTGGGGTTCCTTGATTTTAGGCACTCTTTGAGGAGTATTAAGCGTCAAAAAAGAGTATGTGAGATATGTATATAAAGTTTGGAGAAAGTGTCAAAAGGGAATTTTTGTGATTACTTTTAATAATTGAGATTTCATGTAATAATAGAAACTTAAGTTGTAGATTTAACTAATTTTTAAAATTTTTAGATCTTTAAGATGTAACGCCCCATATCTAGTACCCGGAATGCTACATGGTGCTCATGACCCCAAAGGACCACAAGCTAACCCATGACTGATATCTGTAACTGGGCACTACATAATATACTGTATAAATACGAAAAACGGCTGAAAGGCCATAAGGTTCAAATATCTGATAAAACATAATATCTGGAAATACGGTATATCAAAACAAAAAAACTGAAATAATTGTCTGAATATGCTATAGTCTGAAAGCCTCTAAACTATCTGAATGAGGAGTTGATAGGACATGTCCCCAACTAAATCCACTACTGAAATAAACTAGGTACTGAAAGAATGAAATAATCAAATAATAACATCCTCAAATTATGAGGACTCACTACTAGTCTGTCTACTGAACGTCTAATCCACTAAGGGTTCTCTGGATCTCGTGCTTCTAAACCTACGGTATAAAAACACCATAGCATAAATGCTTCAGTACGATTGAATGCACTGATATGCAAGTGAGGTAGGTTGAATGCATGGGGTTTATATGCATGAACAATACTAACTAACTGAATAACATGAGCGTTAGAATACATGCATGAATACGTGAACTGTAAGTGAGATTATGACATCACTGAATCTAAATACTAATAACATAAATTTTGTGTAACTGATATACTATTATCTTAATGAATGTGTTCGACAGTCCTATTTCTAATGGAGCTAACTGAGCTCCGTACTGAATTGGGTGACTGTCTCTGACAGTCCTGAATTCTGTGGAACTAGATGAGTTCTATTACTGAGACTGAGACTGAGACTGAGACTGTAACTGTGGGAAGTAGTTATCTAACCTACATGCCCAAAATAAGATAATATAATTGAGTTGGGGTCCAATCTGTAACCCCAATTGGAATGGTGTCAATACCGCACCACTGGTAAGGTCAAACTATGAGTAATTCCTCATCTAACAGGTACTCTAAGGAGAACGGTAGGACTCTCATCTAACACGTTAAGTCACTTCATCAACCCTCATCTAACAGGTTCGATGTCTCAACCTACTACATAGTTTTGGAGTGCAAGGATTTCTTCTAAGAATCACACCCTCTACTCATAGGTGAGTTCCCATCCTTGGGCTCAGTCGGTGCTTAATCCTACTCTTATCTAACTAGACACTGAATTAATTATGCTGAACTAACTGGACTGAGTTCAATGAGTTCCATTGACTGACGGTATATTATTGAGATTTGATAACTAACTGAGATTACTGAGTTTTCTTGAGTCATGAGACTGACTGAATTCAACTGAACATGGCTTGACTGAGAGAATCTTACAAACTGACACTGGCTCTTGGCATACAGCTAAATTATCGAGTACAAGTACCCCCAGGACTCGATAGCATGAAACTGACAAGACATGATACTTTCTGGACTCACGACCATAATGAACAATCTATAATACAATCATTGGGGAATTTCATGAGGCACTTGATTATCATGATTTGGAACATGAATAGGAATGCATATAAACATGTCATAATTTCATAGGTCTAATCTCTTGAACAATCCATCAAACAATTTCAATGCTTAACAATAACATGGAAATCATTTTGAACATAAGGTTAAAGCATGGGTTTATCAATTTGATCATAATTGAGTCCTATAGCATGATTCGTATTGTCTTGGGCATTTTATCAAACACATTGCATGCACAACCTTAGGCTTAGGCATATACACTAGGTCATACATCATGGTTACTTTAATCAACTCAATTTATAAGTTTCCAAACCCACATACTAGCATAATTTCATGAAAAGTACATAAACACTCCAATTTCGGATTCATACAACCACATAAACATAATTAAAATCAACTCACCACATGGAAATCATAATTCATGAGTTTCAAATGGGATTTTTGAGCTTCATGGGTGAAAGAAACCCATGAATCGACACTTTACATACCTCGGTGGATAATTTCTTATAGATTGGTGAAAGAAAGCTTGAATTGTTGCCTTGGGATTAGACAACTAGAGTTTTTTTTTCTTGGGGATTGATCTTTGAGAGAAATCTTAATTTGGTGTTGTGGATGAATAATGAAGTTACGAGCTTTAGTATAGTATAATTAGGGATTAAAACGGGTGGAAAAAGACCCAAATACCATTTTAAAAAAGGGTTAAAATTGTTGATCGAAAGTGGTGATGGTTTGGGTGATGGTCCATCGTTGGCTCGATGGTCCGTCAGTCCATCCTGTCGTACTTGGCTAGAACCTGAACTTCCTGCCTCATCTGTGATGGTTTGGGCAATGGTCTATCTCTATCTCTATGGTCGGTCAGTCCTGACCGTCGAACTTGGCCAGAAGATGGGTTCATTTCCTTAATAGCGATGGCTTGGGCGATGGTCCATCTCTAGCTTGACGGTCCATCGGCCTGACCATCACTTCTAGGCAGTTTCGATAGTTCTCTATAAAATGTCCATAACTTTTTACTTCGATACCGAATTTGGACGAAATTGGTATCATTAGAAAGATAATTCAATTTCTCATATGATAAAAAGTTAAAATTGGGGAAGTTCTTTCCAATTTAAAAATTAATCATTTAGGAAGTCATCATTAACTCTTCTGAAGGCTAGATTTGACTTAAAGAAAGTTTAGGGTATTACATAAGACCATAAGTCGATGAAACATGTAACAATTTGATATCAAGTATGTATATTCAATATGTTATATCACTATCTTAGTTTTTATTTTTCATATTTGATCAGTACTCTAGGACTATGATATACAATGCTTAGGCAAAAAGTAAGAGCTTCAGTTTTGATTTTTGATAATTGACACCATTTTTATTAAAAAAAATTGAAATTATTATGAAAGAAGCTTTAAAAGATTGGACTAAATTACATATTTCGAATTGAACACCTATTATATATCTCTCATAAAGCACTTATATTTTGGTCGTTGGTTGTTATCTATTGTATTATAATTTATTAAAATGGAAAAAATGTCCAAGCTAATAGCATAAGCAAACATGTCGACCTACTGCGTGTTTATTTTATATATATATATATATGTGTGTGTGTGTGTGTATAAAATGTATGTAATATTATAAGTTATATTTAGAAAGTAAAATTAACATTGCGAACTTTTATCTTATAAGTACCACAAGTTTCACAACCCGAAACTAGGGTCTAGCCATGACGGGTAGCTCAGGTCCAACGAGGGCCGGATACCACTCCTTATACCTAACCATATAGAATACAATACCCCAACATCAGATAAATTCTAAATATATAACAAGATAGCATAAGATGAGCTCAAGAAATTTAAAACATTCTTATAATTGATAACAGGTAACCGACCAAGCACAACCAACCAATACACCACCCAAGTCCACAGTAATCCGACAAAGCTTTCTAAATAAAATCGAAATCAATATAGCATCGGAACATGCCCCTAACCCTAAAAAAGAAAATGAGAATGTTAATGATAATGTAAACTCTCAATTCTACTCTATGAAAGGAACTGAGGAAATATCTAAGTCTTTTGGAGAATTGAAGCTCACCATTTCACCACAAGAATCGACGAATCAAGCCGATCCACTGTAACGACCCGAACTACCCCTAGTCATTACACGATTCTTACAATTTTGAGGGACCACAAACTAACCCATGAGCTGGTACCTGCTGTGAGCACTGGATAATATAATCATAAATGCGGAAGAATAACTGAAAAGCCATAAGGTTTTAATAATGAAGCGACTATTGAATTATGAATATGGCATAATACTGAAATCTGAATAATCTGAATTGCTAACTGTAGTATCTGAAAAGCCTCTAAACTAAATACTGTAAGTTGATAGGACAAGCCCCAACTAACTCTACTAACTACTAAGATAAAGACAAGAAGTAATAAAGCTTTCCTCGGATGATGAGGACCCACACTGATATTATACTGCTGATGATATGAGGGACTAAGTACAATCCGAGAATTGAGCATCAACACCTATGATATGATACATCTTAGCACAAAAGAAAGGTATACGATCAGTACTTTGAATGTACTGGTATGATAAATGAGGTAGGATGATATGCATGGTTTCATGAATAGGAAAAATAATAATTAACTAGATATGCATGTAAAGCATGGAGTACTGAATAAAGAGAATGGAATCTGTAGATACTGAAAATGCATGAAAATCTATAAATACTGAGGATGCATGGAAAAGCATATAACATGAACTGAGTAAATTCTAAAAACTGAAATTATACTTCGATCAACAACACTAAGACTGAATAACTGAGTTGGGACTGTAACTGAGACTATATCTGAGACTATGGGAGGTATCATCAAACCTACATTTCCTAATTTGATCTAATCGGGGTCTAACCTATAACCCCAGTTGGAAGGTATTAATACTGTTCCACGGGTACTAACAATAGATGTGTAGATCTACTAAATTGATATAATGTCCAAAGAACTAAGGGTGTCAAGCCTGAACTGATGGGTGACCCTTGCAAGATAGTTAAGCCTAATCTGAGGGGTGACTACTCATATCCTACACTGGCTACAAAGTTATTAAGTATAGGGACTGATACTAACGACTCTGCCTATCTGACGGGGAAGTCGCAATCCCTACACTCTCTCGGTGCTAAATCCTACTCCTAACTGAAAGACACTGAGATACTGACTATTCTGAATTTAATGACTGATAACTGACTATTCTATAATGTACTGAGATTAGACTAGATAAACAACTATGGTTTTTGGGTATTCAATACCCCCAGGACTCAAAATAATAATAGTAAAAAGGACACTAAAGCTTGAAGGACAAAACATGAAGGCTTTCATTTAAATCAATCACTCTTATAGGCATTTTATCAAACACTTGTAGCTCATGATTTAAAACAATCATAGGAATTTCATAAAACATATAGAAATAATATGAATCCGACATAATAGAGTTAAATTGAGGTTTTGTTCAATAAATAACAACATTAAAACATGAAGGTTTAAATAATAACAATAATTTTATGGTAACATGATATAAAATCCTAGTTCATGGAGATTTATGGGTGAAACACAATTTAAAACATAATAACTTAAAAATATCATAATTTTATAATTTAAAAAGGTTGCTTGGACTCCATGGATGAAAAGGATCCATGGATGAACATCTAACCTACCTTAATTGATAGATTTCCTAGAGTTCTTGGTAAATTCTTGAGGAATGACCTTGAATTTGAGAGTTAGGGTTCTTGATTAGGAGAGAATGCCTTTTGATTTGAGGGAAATTAATTAAAAAATATTTTTAAAAACATTCTTAGGGCTTAAATATCACACCTGGATGGACTAAAATAATGGGGAAAGGACTATTTTATCATTGAATAAAATCTTAATTTTTCATTGAATTTTCCCGAAATGGGCACCTGGTGCGATGCAACACTATCGCATTGTGTCACTAGAAACTGAGGGCTTGGCGTGACGCGGAAGAATCATGGTGCTCCTTTTGATTCTAAAATTCTCCCTTGGCGTAATGCGCCATTCTCGCGATGGGACATTGGAAAAGGACAATTGGGATTTTTGCTGACGGTGCGATGCGGTGGTTTCGCGAAGCTTCACTTGAAATTGACAATCATCATTTATGCGGGCTCCGTGATGTGCTACAGGATAAAATGACGGTTTTTAACGACTAAAACTTTAAATCGCCATAAATTCTTACCTAGTTATCGGATTTAGCCAAATTTTATATCGTTGGAAAACTAATTCAATTTCCTACTCAATGACAAGCTCTAAAATAGAAAATAATGAATGTTTTGAAAACTTTATATATGAATACTCATGTATTGGGACTTAAGTTATGCTAAGGAAATGCGGGGTATTACAATATCTCCTCCTTAGGATCATTCGTCCTCAAATGAGACTATTTAAGATGAGGAAAAACTGATGAACGAAGCTTACACACTGAACATGCATATCTGATGCATTGAATGCATGACTGAACTGATTCATGAATGCATGACTAGCATGAACATGATGTGCAACTGAAACTGAGCATCATAGAGAAAAATCATAAGAATATTTGATACCTTATACTGAATTTGGATTTGCAGAGAAGAGATGAGGTTACTTGGTCCACATATCTGCCTTTGCTTCCTAAGTGGCTCCCTAAATAGACTGATTTTGCCAAAGAACTTTGACTAGTGAAATTTCTTTGTTCCTTAGTCTACGAACTTGATGATTAAGAATTTTGACTGGACTTCCTCAAAGGAAAGACTGTTCTGAATATCTATACCTTCTAAGGGAACAATTACAGCTAGATCACCAATACACTTTTTCAACAATGAGACATAGAACACTGGGTGTACTGAGTCTAAATCTAAAGGTAACTCAAGCTTGTAAGCTACCTTTTTCAACCTACTGAGAATTCTAAAGGGATCGATATATTGGGGACTGAGTTTTCCTTTTCTTGTCGAATTTCTTCACTCCTTTTAAGAGAGAGATTTTAAAGTACAAGAAGTCACCGACCTCAAACTCGAGATCTTTCTCCTCATGTTTGCATATTATTTTTGTCAGCTCTGGGAAGCCCTAACCCTTTCTTTGATCATTGGAACCTTCTCTAACGTATCAAATACCAAGTCAGGCCCTACTACTGTGACCTCACCTGCTCCAAACCAACCAATCAAATATCTATATCTTCTACCATAGAGAGCCTCAAATGGATCCATACGGATACTAGAATGATAGATGTTATTGTATGTGAGTTCAATCAAAGAAAAATGGTCATCCCAACTACCCTTGAAATTAAAAATGCATACTCTCAGCATATCTTCTAGAGTCTGAATGGTCCTTTTTGCTTGACTATTTTTCTGAGGGTGGAAGGCAGTACTGAGATGGACTTGGGTACCGAGACCCTTTTGGAATACTTTCCAGAAATAAATGGTAAATTGGGTACCTCTGTCTAAGATGATAGATAAAGAAACATCGTATAACCTAACCAACTCTCTGAGATATAGTTTGGCATAGTCCTCGGCTAAATAAGAGGTATGGACTGGCAAGTAATAAGCTAATTTGGTCATCCTGTCTATGATAACCCAAACAGAATCATGCTGATAATGGGTATGAGGCAAACCAGTCACAAAGTCCATGTTCACTTCTTCTTATTTTAACATGGACATATTGAACTCCTGCATGGACCCACTAGGCTTCTGGTGCTCAATATTAACTTGCTGGCATATAGAACACTTAGCTACAAACTCTGCAATATCTCTCTTCATTCCACTCCACTAATAGATCTCCTGCAAATCACGATATATCTTAGTGGCCCCTGGATGGATAGAGTAATGAGCACCATGCACTCTTATAAGAATTTGTTGCCTTAAATCATCTACACCAGGCACACACAATCTACCCTGACAATGCAAAACACCATCTCCCCCTTGGGAGAAAACCTCCACTTTCTGATCTCTGACTAATTCTTTTAACTTAACTAGACTAGGATGTCTATCCTGCTTTCCCTTTAGCTCAGAAACTAGAGATAATTTGGTGCTACTCTGCACCCATACACTACCCTCTTCTGAGTCGACTAAGCGGACACCTAGTTAGGCAAGCTGATGAACTTCCTGGGCTACCTTCTTTTTACCATCCTCAACATGAGCAAAACTGCCCATAGATAATTTATTGGGAGCATTATCCACTACATTGGCCTTTCTCGGATGATACAAAACACTCATGTCATAATCCTTCAATAACTCTAACCACTTTCTCCGACGCAGATACAAATCTTTTTAAGAGAATACATACTGAAGGCTTTTGTAATTTGTGAACATATCTACATGCACCCTATATTAGTAATGCCTCTAAATCTTTAAGGAAAATACCACAGCTGCTAACTTAAGATCATGAGTTTGGTAATTCTTCTCATGGGGTTTAAGTTGTCTGGAGGCATAGGCTACGACCTTACCTTTTTGTATGAGGAAATAACCCAAACCAACTCTGGATATATCACAGTACATAATAAAACCATATGAACTATCTGGTAGAGTCAAGACTGGGACTGAGGTGAGTTGAGTCTTCAACTCCTGAAAACTCTTCTCGTAGGAATCTAACCATTAAAACTGAACTTTATTATAATTCAATATGGATATGGGGGATGCAATAGAAGAAACCCTTTAACAAATCGATGGTAATAGCCAGCTAAACCTAAGAAACTACTGATATCTGATGGAGAGATAGGTCTAGGCCAGTTTCTCACCGCCTCGGTCTCTTAAGGATCGACTCTAATTCCATCACTGGAAATGATATGGACAAGAAAAGCTACTGATCTTAGCCAGAATTCATACTTATTGAATTTAGAGAACAACTGATGAGCTCTAAGAGTCTGAAGCACTACTCTGAGGTGGTCTGCATGCTCATTTTCGCTACGGGGATAAATAAGAATGTTATAAATAAATACTATGATGAACATGTCCAAGTATTTCTTAAACACATGGTTCATCAAGTTCATGAAGTCTGCTGGAGCATTTGTAAGACCAAAGGACATGACTAAAAATTCAAAGTGACCATACCGAGTTCGAAAAGCTATTTTTGGAATGTCACATTCCCTGACCCTAAGTTGATAAAAGTCTGATCTGAGGTCTATCTTGGAAAAGTAGCTAGCACCCTGAAGTTGATCAAATAAGTCATCGATTCTAGGAAGTGGATATTTATTCTTGACGCTGACTTTGTTCAACTGATAGTAGTCTATGTACATTCTGAGAGAACCGTCTTTCCTACGCACAAATAGAATAGGTGCGCCCCACGAGGAGATGCTGGGTCTAATGAATCCCTTATCTAAGAGATTCTTCAACTATTTTTTTAGTTCCTTGAGTTCAGTTGGAGCTATTTTGTATAGAAGAATAGATATAGGCTGAGTATCTAGGAGAAGGTTGTTGCCAAAGTCGATTTCCCTTTTCGGAGGAACTCCGAGAAGATCTTCAGGAAATACATCTAAGAATCCATTTACTACTAGAACCGATTAAAGATTTGAAGTTTCTAAGTTAGATTCTTTAACTCAAACAAGATGGTAATTACACCCCTTCGATATCATCTTTCTGGCTCTAAGGTATGAGATCAACTAACCTCTAAGAGCTGTAGTACTACCCATCCATTCAAGGACTGGTTCATTTAGGAATGGGAAATGAACTATTCTGTTTCTTTAGTCAGCTGAGGCATAGCATGAGTAGAGTCAATCCATGCCAAGAATGACGTTAAAATCGACCATCTCTAGCTCTACAACATCTAGTAAGATAACTTTTTGAGATATTGTGACCAGATAGTTACTATATATCTGTCTTTCTACAATAGAAACGCCTACTGGGGTAGACACTGAAAAGGGCTCTTCTAGCATTTCAGGACTGACTTTAAAGTTGACGGCTATATATGGAGTTAAAAAAAAAAAGCTCTAGGGTCTAGTAAAGCATAAACATGGAAGTGAATACCTAAAATGTACTAGTAACTACATTAGGAGAACTTTTCTAATCTTGGCAGGACTGAAGAGCATATAATATGTTCGGATACTGACCACTGGTAACACTGAAAGTGGCACCCTACTGAGTCAGGCGACTGGATAAAATTGACAAATGATGGGACTGGACCTATTATTACACATCCCTACCCTTCTGAGAAACTACCCAACACTTTCGAATCTAATGGTTTGGATTTCCATACCAGAAGCACATATCACTACCTGCTCTACACTCACCCTGATGGTGTCTACTACACTTTTGACATAAAGAATTGGTACGAGCACTACTAACAATGACCTGGGACTTAGAGCCTGGTGCCCTATCCTTATTGTCGTTTCAAAATTTGGGTACTGGGCACTGGCTGAAGAGGGTACTGGGGATGAAGACCTTTGATAAAGCTGAGGATGGTTACCACCTTCTGACTTTGGCTGATTGAAATTAAAACTTTGGCTGATTGAAATTAAAACTATCTTTCCTAACTCTCTTGTTTTCTCTCTCCCTCTCCTTAATATTCTTCTCCTATATCTATTGAGCATGGACTATCAGTCTAGACAATTCCATCTCACTAATCAGCATTGTAGTCCTGCACTCCTTGACCACACTATCAGATATGCTAGATACAAACTTACTTATTTTAAACCTGTTATCAGCTACCACATGAGGAGCATACCTAGCTAACTAAGTAAACTTGAGGGAATACTCCCTCACACTCATGCTGCCTTGCCTTAAATTAATGAACTCTAACACTTTGGCCTCTCTCAACTCTAATGGGAAGAATCTATCTAAGAAAGCTGTGACAAACTCTTCCGATTCTACAGGCCCTGCATCTACACCCCTATCAACCTTTCACTGGTTAAACCAAGTATGGGGTACATCCTACAATTGATATGCATCCAACTTGGCACTCTAACTAGACGTTACCCCTATAGCACCTATTACCTTCTGAACTATATCTAAGAATTTCTATGGATCCTCTTCAGACTTAGATCCTGTGAAGAAAGAGGATTCATCTAGGTGAAATGCCAAATTCTGGTTGTAGCAGTATTGGCCAATGGGTTGGCCAGAAAGCAGTTGGCCATTTATTTTGTGCTGCTACTGAATTGGCTACAGTAGTGAACGTAGCACTGAATTCTGCGTAAAAGACATACTCGTCCAGAGGATCTCCCTGGACGGGATAAGGGGTTGCCTGAGTCTTGTTCTTCTTCTATTTTTCTTGGAAGGCATGTTCTATAAATGGAAGAAAGAAGTAGATTAGATAGAGAGTTTAACATAAGCTCATGCTCACTCACACGACATGAATACTGAAAGAAGGGAAATTTTTTCCAAAACCCCTTGTAGCCTCTCATCCATATATGTGGTGGCTAAACACCATGCATAAGACTCTACTCGATGCGGCTTTTAGACTTCCTAGGACACTTTAAAACCTTAGGCTCTGATACAAATTTTGTAACAACTTGAGACTACTCCCTAGTTATTACATGGTGCTTACGATCTCGAGGGACCATAAGCTAACCCATGAGCTGGTACCTGCTGTGAGCACTGAATAATATAATCATGAATGTGGAAGAATAATTGAAAATCCATAAGGTTTTAATAATAAAACGACTACTGAATTATGAATTTGGCATAATACTAAAATCTAAATAATCTGAATAGCTAACTGTAGTATCTGAAAAGCCCCTAAACTGAATATTGTGAGTTGATGGGATAGGCCCTAACTAACTTGACTAACTACTAAGATAAAGACATGAAGTAATATAATCTATCCTCAGATGATAAGGACTCACCACTGCTACTGTACTGCTAATGATCTGAGGGATTAAGTATGATTCGGGAATTGAGCGTCAGCACCTATGATATGATACATCTTAGCGCAAAAGAAAGGTATCCGATCAATACTTTGAATGTACTGGTATGCTAAATGAGGTAAGCTGATATGCATGGTTTCATGAATAAGAATAATAATAATTAACTAGATATGCATGTAAAGCATGGAGTACTGAATAAAAAGCATGGAATCTGTAGATACTAAAAATGCATGAAAATCTATAAATACTGAGGATGCATGACCAAACATTTAACATGAACTGAGTAAAATCTGAAAATTGAAATCTGTATGCTTTGGTCAATAACACTAAGACTGAATAACTAAGTTAGGACTGTAACTGAGACTATATCTGAGACTGTGGGAGGTATCATCTAACCGACATTCCCTAATTTGAGCTAAATGGGGTCCAACCTATAACCTCAGTTGAAAGGATATTAATACCATGCCACGGGTACTAACAATGATTGTGTGGATCTACTAAACTAATATACTGTCCAAAGGACTAAGGGTGTCAATCCTGAACTGACGGGTGACCTCTGCGAAATAGTCAAGCCTAATTTGATAGGTGACTACTCGTATCCTACGTGGCTACGTAGTTTTAGAGTATAGGGCCTGCTACTAATGACTCTGCCTATCTGACGGGGAATCCACCATCCTTGCACTTGCTCAATGTGAAATCATACTCCCAACTAAAAGACACTGAGATACTAGACTATTCTGAATTTAATGTCTGACATCTAACTATTTTGTAATGTACTGAGATTAGACTAGATAAAAAACTATGGTTTTCGGGTATTCAATAACCCCAGGACTCAAAATAATAATTGTAAAAAGGACATTAAAACTTGAAGGAGAAAACAAGAAGGCTTTCACTAAAATCAATCACTCTTGTAGGCATTTTATCAAACCCTTGTAGTTTATGATTTAAAACAATCATAGGAATGTCATAAAACATATAGAAATAACATGAATCCAACATAATAGATTTAAATTGAGGTCTTGTTCAATAAATAACAACATTAAAACATGGAGGATTAAATAATAATAATAATTTCATGGTAACATGGTAGAGAATCCTAGTTCATAGAGATTCATGGGTGAAATCACAATTTAAAACATAATAACTTGAAAAGATCACAATTTTATAATTTAAAAAGGTTGCTTGAACTCCATGCATTAAAGATATCCATGGATGAACATCTAACATACCTTAATTGATGGATTTCCTAAAGTTCTTGGTGAATTCTTGAGGATTGACCTTGAATTTGAGAGCTAGGATTCTTGATTAGGAGAGAATGCCTTTTGATTTGGGGAAAATTAATTAAAGAATGATTTTAAAAACGTTCTAAGGGCTTAAATATCACACCTGTGTGAACTAAAATAATGGGGAAAGGACTGTTTTATCCCTGAATAAAATCTTAATTTTTCGTCGAATTTTCTCGAAATGGGCCCCTGGAGCGACGCATCGTGTCACTGGAAACTGACAACTAGGAACTAAGGGCTTGGCGCGATGCGAAAGAATTATGGCGCCCCTTTTGATACTGAAATTCACCCTTGGCGCGATGAGCCATTATCACGACAGGACATTAGAAAAGGAAAATTGGGATTTTAGCTGATGGCACAACGCGGTGGTTTTGTGAAGCTTCACTTGAAATTGACAATCATCATTTATGCGGGCTCCGTGATGTGCTACAGTATAAAATGATGGTGTTAACGACCAAAACTTTAAATCGCCATAACTTCTTACCTGGTTATTGGATTTAGGCAAATTTTATATCGTTGGAAAGCTAATTCAATTTTTTATGAAATGGTAGACTCTAAACTTGAAAATAATAAGTGATTCGAATATTTTTATATATGAATACTCATGTATTAGGACTTAAGTTATGTTAAGGAAATGTAGGGTATTACAATATCTCCTCCTTGGGATTATTCGTTGTTGAATGAGACTGGTTAAGATGAGGGAAAACTGATGAACTAAGCTTACACACTGAACATACATATCTGATGCATGGAATACGTGACTGAACTGATTCATGAATGCATGACTGACATGAACATGATGTGCAACTACTGAGCATGATAGATAAAAATCTTAAGGAGATTTGGTACCTTATACTGAATTTGGATTTGCGGAGAAGAGATGAGGGTACTTGGTATGCATATCTGCCTCTGCTTCCCAAGTGGCTCTCTAAACCGACTGGTTCTACCAAATAACTTTGACTAGTGGAACTTCTTTGTTCCTTAGTCTATGAACTTGATGATCAAGAATTTTGATTGGGACTTCCTCAAAGGAAAGACTGTTCTGAATATCTACACCTTCTAAGGGTACAACTACAGCTGGATCACCAATATAATTTTTCAACAATGAGACATGGAACACTGGGTGTACTGAGGCTAAATATAAAGGCAACTTAAGCTCGTAAGTTACCTTTCCGAAATGACTGAGAATTCTTAAGGGACCGACATATCTTGGACTGAGTTTCCACTTTCTTGCCGAATATCTTCACTTCTTTCATGGGAGAGATTTTCAAGTACACGAAGTCACCGACCTCAAATTCGAGATCCTTTCTACTCACATCTGCATACGATTTCTGTCATCTCTAGGAATCCCTAAGCCTTTCTCTGATCAACTGAACCTTCTCTAACACATCAAACACCAAGTCAGGCCCTACTACTATAGCCTCTCCAACTTTAAACCAACCAATCAGATATCTGCATCTTCTACCATAGAGAGACTCAAATAGAGCCATACAGATAGTATAATGATAGTTGTTATTGTATGTAAATTCAATCAAAGCCAAATGGTCACCCCAAATACCCTTGAAATCAACAACATATGCTCTCAGCATATGTTCAAGAGTTTGAATGGTCCTTTCTGATTAACCATCTATCTGAGGGTGGAAGGCGGTACTAAGATGGACTTGGGTACTAAGGCCCTTTTGGAATACTTTTCAGAAATAAGAGGTAAAACGGGTACCTCTGTCTGAGATAATAGATAAGGGAACATCGTGCAACCTAACTAACTCTCTGAGATAGAGTTTGGCATAGTCCTCGACTGAATAAGAAGTATGGACTGGCAAAAAATGAGCTAATTTGGTCATCCTATCTACGATAGCCCAAACAGAACCATGTCGATGACAGGTATGAGGCAAACCTATCATAAAGTCCATGTTCACTTTCTCCCATTTCCATATAGGAATATTGAACTCCTGCATAGACCCAATAGGCTTCTGGTGCTTAATCTTAACTTCTGGCATGTAGAGCACTTAGCTACAAACTCTACAATATCTCTCTTCATCCCACTCCACTAATAGATCTCCCACAAATCATGGTACATCTTAGTGGCCCCTAGATGGATAGAGTAATGCACACCATGCTCTTCTGCAAGAATTTATTACATTAAATCATCTACATCAGGCACACACAATCAACCCTGACAGTGCAAAACAATATCTCCCCTTGGGAGAAAACCTCCACCTTATGATCTCTGACTGATTCTTTGAACTTGACTAGGATCTCTATTCTACTTTTCCTTCACCTTAAAAACTAGAGATGATTCAACACTACTCTGCACCCACATACTACCCTCTACTGAGTTAACTAAGCGGACACCTAGTTAGGTAAGTTGATGAATTTCCTGAGCTTACTTCTTCTTACCATCCTCAACATGAGAGACACTGCCCATAGACAATCTACTGAGAGCATCAGCCACTACATTGGCCTTACCAGGATGATACAGAACACTCATGTCATAATCCTTCAATAACTCTAACCACCTTCTCTGATAAAGATTCAAATCTTTCTGAGAGAACACATACTGAAGGTTTTTGTAATCTATGAACACGTCTACATTCACCCCATACAAATAATGCCTCCAAATCTTTAAGGCAAATACTACAGCTGCTAACTCAAGATCATGAGTAGGATAATTATTCTCATGGGGTTTAAGTTGTCTGGAGGCATAGGCTATGACGTTACCTCTCTGTATGAGGACATAACCCAAACCTACTCTGGATATATCACAATACACAACAAAACTATCTGAATTATCTGGTAGAGTCAAGACTGGGCTGAGGTGAGTCGAGTCTTCAACTCCTGAAAACTATTCTCACAGGAATCTGACCACTAAAACTTATCTTTCTTCTGAGTCAATTTGGACATAGAGGATGCAATAGAATAAAACCCTTTATCAAATCGGTGGTAATAGCTAGTTAAACCCAAAAAACTCCTGATATCTGATGGAGAGATAAGTCTAGGCTAGTTTTTCACCGCATCGGTATGGCTAAGAAAAGCTATTGATCTTAGCCAGAATTCACACTTACTGAATTTAATCAACAATTGATAAGCTCTAAGAGTCTGAAGCACTACTCAGAGGTGGTCTGCATGCTTATTTTTGCTACAGAAGTAAACAAGAATGTCATCAATGAAGACTATGATGAACATATCCAAGTACTATTTGAACACTTGGTTTATCAAGTCCATGAAGGCTGCTGGGGAATTTGTAAGACCAAAGGACATGACTAGAAATTCAAAGTGACCATACCGAGTTCAGAAAGCTGTTTTCGCAATGTCACATTCCCTGACCCTAAGTTGATGATAGCCTGATCTAAGGTCTATCTTGGAAAAGTAGCTAGCACCTTGAAGTTGATCAAACAAGTCATCGATTCTAGGAAGTGAATATTTATTCTTAATTGTGACTTTGTTCAAATGACGATAGTCTATGCACATTCTTAGAGAACCATCTTTCTTACGCACAAATAGAATAGGTGCACCCTATGGGGAGACGCTGGGTCTAATGAATCCCTTATCTAAGAGGTCCTTCAACTATTTTTTTAGTTTTACGAGTTCAGCTGGAGCCATTTTGTATGGCGGAATAGATATAGGCTGAGTATTTAGGAGAAGGTTTATTCTGAAGTTGATTTCCCTTTTGGGAGGAACTCCAAGAAGATCTTCAGGAAATACATCTGAGAATTCATTTACTACTAGAACCAATTCAAGAGTTGAGGTTTTTGAGTTAAAGTCTTTGACTTGAACAAGATGGTAAATACACCCCTTCGATATCATCTTTCTGGCTCTAAGGTATGAGATCAATTGACCCCTAAGAGCTGTAGTACAACCCATCTATTCAAGAATTGGCTCATTTGGAAACTAGAAATGAACTATTCTATTTCTACAGTCAGCTGAGGCATAGCATGAGTAGAGCCGATCCATGCCGAGAAGGTAACTTTTTGAGATATTGTGACTGGAAAGTTCCTATATACCTGTCTCGCTATAATGGAAATGACTACTGGGGTGGACACTAAAAAGGGCTTCTAGCATTTTAGGACTGACTCCGAAGTTGACGGTTATATATGGAATTACAAAATAAAGAAAAGCTCTAGGTTCTAGTAAAGCATAACCATGTAAGTGAAAGACCTGTAATGTAGTAGTAACTATATCAGGAGAACTTTCCTGATCTTGGCAGGACTTAAGAGCATATAATCTATTTGGACGCTGACCACTGGTAGCACTGGAAGTGGCACCCTGCTGAGTCAGGCGATCGAATGGAACCGAAGATAGATGGGACTGGCCTTGTTGGTGCATATCCCTACCCTTCGGAGCAACTACCTGACACTCCTAAATCTGGAGGCCTAGTTTGCCATACCCGAAGCACACATCACTACCCGCTCTACACTCACTCTAATGGTGTCTACCACATTTCTGACATAAAGGACTGGTACTAGCACTGCTAACACTGGCCTGGGACTTAGAGCCTGGTGCCCTATCCCTATTGTCATTTCTAAATTTAGGTACTGGGGCACTGGCTGAAGAGGGTGCTGGAGCTAAAGACCTCTGTTAAAATTGAGGATGGTTACCACCTTCTGACTTTGGCTGATTAAAATTAAAACTACCCATCCAGATCTATTGTTTCCTCTCTCCCTATCCTTAATATCTTGCTCCTCTACCTATTGAGCATGGACCATAAGTCTACAAAATTCCATCTCACTAATCAGCATTGCGGTCCTGCGCTCTTTGACCACACTATCAGATATGCTAGACACAAACTTATTCATCTTGGATATCAGCTACCACATGAGGAGCATACCTAGCTAACTAAGTAAACTTGAGGTAATACTCCCTCACTCTCAAGCTACCTTGCCTTAAATTAATAAACTCTAACACTTTGGCCTCTCTCAACTCCAATGGGAAGAATCTGTCTAAAAAATCTGTGGCAAAGTTTTCCCATTCTACAGATACTGCATTTACACCCATATCAACCTTTCACTGCTTAAACCTAGTATGGGCTACATCCTACAATTGATATGCAACCAACTCAGCACTCCGACTAGACATCACCCCCATAGTATTCATTACCTTCTAAGCCATATCTAAGAATTTCTATGGATCCTCTTCAGACTTGGATCCCATGAAAGAAGGATGATCCATCCGGGTGAAATCCCAAATTCTGGTTGTAGCAGTATTGGCCACTAGGTTGTCCAGAACAATAGCTGGCCTTTCATTTTGTGCTACTACTGAATTGGCTAGAGTAGTGAACATAGCTCTGAATTTTGCATGAGAGACATACTCGTCCAGAGGATCTACCTGGACGAGCTGAGGGGCTGCCTGGGTTCCTGTTCTTCTTTCGCTCTTCTTAAGAGGCATGTTCTGTAAATAAAAGAAAGAAATGGATTAAACAAAGAGTTTAACTTAAGCTCATGCTCCTTTGCACGACATGAATACTAAAAGAAGGGAAACTTTTTCCTAAATGCCTTGTAGCCTCTCATCCATAAGTGTGGCGCGCTACACACCCATGCACAAGACTCTACTCGACGCGGCTTTCAAACTTCCTAGGACACTTTAAAAACTTAGGCTCTCACACCAATTATGTAACGACCCAAGACTACCCCCTAGCCGTTACACAGTGCTTACAATCCCGAGGGACCACAAGCTAACCCATGAGCTAATACCTGCTGTGAGCACTGAATAATATAATCATGAATGCCGAAGAATAACTGAAAATCCATAAGGTTTAAGTACTAAAATGACTACTAAATTATGAATTTGGCATAATAGTGAAATCTGAATAATCTAAATAGATAACCGTAGTGTCTGAAAAGCCTCTAAACTGAATACTGTGAGTTGATAGGACTGGTCCCAACTAACTCTACTATCTACTAAGATAAAGACATGAAGTAGTATTATCTGTCCTCGGATAATGAGGACTCACCACTGATATTGTACTGCTGATGATCTTAGGGACTAAATGCAATCCGAGAACTGAGCGTCATCACCTAAGATATGATACATCATAGCGCAAAAGAAAGGTATGAAGCACTTCCACAGTCTTTCATTTACCCGTGGATAAGATTTACAAGAAAGGTATATTATACCAGTTGGAAGGGTGTTAATATCGTGCCATGGGTATTCAATACCCCCAGGACTCAAAACAATCATGCCCCTTTTAATTCTGAATTTCACCCTTAGCCGATGCGCCATTATCGCGATAGGACACTGGAAAAGGACAATTAGGATTTTGGCTAATGGTGCGATACGGTGGTTTGGCGGAGCTTCACTGGAAATTGACAATCGTCATTTATGATGGCTCCGCGATGCGCTACGGGCTAAAATGATGGTATTTAACGACTGAAACTTTAAATCGCCATAACTTCTTACTCGATTACCGAATTTAGGTAAAATTTTATCATTGAAAAGATAATTCAATTTCCTACACAATAGAAGGCTTTAAACTAGGAAATAATGAGTGTTTTGAAAGTTTTATATATGAATACTCATGTATTGGGACTTAAGTTATGCTAAGGAAATGTGGGGTATTACATCCACCTAACTCTACGTAGGAAAAGTAAATATATTTATGGTGCCAGCAACGCGTGGTGATACAACGTCCAGAGAAGGTTAGTTGGTTGAGCACTAGCATGTAACTCAGGGGTAAGGGAGAAAAATAAAGCCATGATTAATTCTTCAAAATCAGTTAAAATCCAATGCACGTGATCATATACAAATACATATATACATAATACCATATGTCGTGGTAGGAAAAAAGGCTTATCATGAACCTTTAAAATCATATCCTCGGTCGTGTAGCTCAACTGTCATAACATAAGAAGGTAACCACGGTCTATATGGGCCTAGATCTCCCCCAGTTGGAAGGGGCTCAGTATGTTTACCCATACGAATTAGAGAATGTACGTATGTACCATGGGAGAATCAAACCTCCCGACATACCAAGGTGACTGAAGCACCCATTCATGTAATATAATATGAGGGACTCAAACCTCCCAATCATGTGATATTAATAAGGGGGACTCAAACCACCTGATCATTTGAACCCCACGTCGGCAATCGCTGTTTTTGGTGTTGGTCCCTCGGGATCTCTACTTTGATGACTCAGCTACACAACCCTCATTAAAGCCCAATTAAAACATTTAACACACATTTTCGTTCATTGAACCATGATACACATTTAGGCATACACTGTAGGGATCGTCAAACCAACTACTCTTGCAAGGTAACACCAGCATGCCAAAACAATTATCATCACTTGGGGAAATTCACAAACTTCTTAGTTCACTTATACATTAGCTTGGGGAATTGCACAATCCCATAAGGTTCAATTAAAAATCATTATACTTCATTGACTTTTCACATTATGAAACAGTTGAAGAGAATTCAATGTGCATACTTTTCATATTCAAAACAAATTTCACAATAAGGGTTTAGATCACTCCCAATTCAACTAACATTATTCAAAAATTTTGGGGAATTCACAATGTCCTAGTTTATTCACCATACCTATGCATCAAATTGGTTTTGAAACCACTATTTAAACATAACCACTGTATATACGAACATGAAACATCACATAAACAATAATTATTCAAAACTCTAAACATATGTTCAAAACCAACATCAAAACCATATGAGTAATTCTTTAATACACATGCTTTTAGCAAAGTAATAATTTGGAAAGAGTAACATGCCTGAAATACCCAAGATTATGAAGAGAATTCAACCCTTGAAGCTCTACTTGACCCACTTCTTGGAAATCCTAAGTATGGATGCATGAGAGACTTGAGAGAGAAGAAAGAGTGTTTGAAGTGTGTTATCTATGAAAATAGAGCCCCAAGTATGTTTATAGGTCATAGATTATTATTTGGATAATAGGGAAATGACTAAAATGCCCCCACTTAAAAATTTGGAAAAATAAATCGTAAGTTACTATAGGTCTTATAACGACTCGTCATGACTCATCAAGACTCATCTCCATGAGTCATGTCAAGAAAGTGTCACCAGGAACACACACTGTTGACCTTACAACTCATATACCATGGCTCAGGGACCCTACAACTCATAGGTGCAGACGTAGTCAACACAAAAACTATTTGGGTATACACTAGACATCTTATGATTTGCATACAATGACCCATAATGAGTCCTCATGACTCGTAATGAGCCACTCGTACTCAGAGAAGAAGACATAGCCATACATATTGGTTAGGCTATGATTTGAATCCAATGAATCATCAAGACTCCCTACGACTCATAGGGTAAGTCATAGTTAGGATAGTGAGGATTAAATTTCAGAAATTTCAAGGACCAAAAATTTAGGGTGTTAAATTCTCTCCCCCCCCCTCCCCTTAGGATCATTCGTCCCTAGGTATAGGTCAAGGCATACGTTAGCACGATTTTACATAGACACACTCCCATATTTACCTTTAAAAAAGATATAAAACAAAAATATTAAGATCACATATATACCTTAAGCACTATTTTCCAAAATAAGGAATAGGATTGGATACTTGAACTGTATGTCCTCCTCGACTTCCCAAGTAGCTTCCTCATACTTTTGGTTCCTCCCAAGAACCTTTACAGAAGCCACGTCCTTTATCCGCAACCAACGAATTTGCCAATCAAAGATCTACACCAGAACTTCCTTATAAGATAAGGAATTCAAAATACCCACACCTTCCAAAGGAATGATCAACGAAGGATCACCAATGTACTTCCTCAACAACGAAATATGGAAGAGTGAATAAATGGAGCTTAAGCTAGAAGCAACTCCAATTCATATGCAACATTACCAACCCTCTTCAAAAATAAATACGAACCAACATAATGGGTCTGACCTTCCTCTTCTTTCCAAAATACATCACGTCTTTCATGGGAGACACCTTTAAGAACACCCAGTCACCAATTTTAAACTCCAACTCTCTTTCTCTCACATCCATGGACTTTTTGCGAATTTGGGCAGTCTTAAGCTTATCCCAAATTACCTTCACCTTTTCTATGACTTGGTGAACCAAATCAGGGCCAAATAACCTATTTTCACCAACCCTAAACCACCCAATTGGAGGCCTACACCTCTACCATAAAAATCCTTAAGCGGAGCTATACCAATGCTAGAGTGACAACTATTGTTATATGCAAACACTATGAGAGGAAAGTGATCAACCCAACTACCACCGAAATCAAATACACAAAGCCTAGAATATATCTTTCAAGGCCTGAATTGTCCTTTTCTCTGGTCCATCCATTTGTGGGTGGAAAGCAGTACTAAGGGTTACCTTAGTCCCCAAACCTCACTGAAAAGACCTCCAAAAGTGAGATAAAAACTAACTACCACAATCGGTAATGATAGAAATTAGAGCACCATGTAACCTGATGATCTCTTGGATATACAACTTCATATAGTCCTCAGTAGAAAATTAGTCCTCAGAGGCAAGAAATGAGTGAACTTGTTCATCCTATCCACGATGGGCCAAATAGAATTAAACAGATGGGAAGACCGCAGAAGACCAGTAATGAGATCTATATTAATTATTTCCTATTTCCACACCGATGGCTCAATATCTTGAGTCAACCCACTAGGACTCAAGTGCTCAACTTCACTTGCTGATATACCAAGCACTTAGCCAAAAAATTAGCCATATCCCGCTTCATATTATTCCACCAATAAATCTCCTTAAGATCATGATATATTTTCGTCAAACGAGGATAAACCTATAACGCAACTCATGAGATTCCACCAAAATTTTTTCTCGTAACCCATCAATATCGGGAACACATAATCTTCATTGCTACCTCATGATATCATCACCACTAATCTCGAAATCCATCACTTTCTACCTACCTACATCCTCCTTGATTAGCATCGAGATAGGGTCCAACACTTGTTTCTCCTTCACCTCAGCACCAAGAGATGACTTTGCTACCTCTTAAACAATCACACCACCATCTTCGAAATCTAAGAGACGGACTCTAAGATTAACCAAATGGTGAATGTCCTTCACCAAATCTTGCTTATCCTTGTCCACATGAGATAGGATCCCCATGGGCAACCTGCTAAGAGCATCATCAACCACATTAGCTTTACCTAGGAAATAGTGGAGACTCATATCATAGTTCTTTAGCAACTCAAGCCACATTTTTTACTGAGATTTAGCTTCTTTTGAGTGAACACGTATTGTAGGATCTTATGATCAGAATAAATATCTACATAGACCCCATACAAATAATGTCGCCAGATCTTCAGTGCAAACACCATAACTAATCCAAATCATGAGTCAGATAGTTTTTTTATGAACCTTCAACTATTTAGAAGCATATACAACCACCTTGTTATGCTGCATCAACACACAATCCAATCCCACCTGAGATGCCCATCAGTACCCTCGGGTAGAGTTAAGACCAAAGCTAAAGTCAACTTATTCTTCAACTTCTCAAAACTACCCTTACAACCACTAGCCCACAAAAACTTTAGCTTCTTCTAAGTCAACTTAGTCAATAAGGCAGAAATAGAAGAGAAACTTTCCATAAACCTTCTCTAATAACTGGCTAAACCCAAGAAGCTCCAAATGTCAGTTGGATTCATGGTTTTAATACACTTCTTAACCACTACAACTTTCTATGCATCTACCATGATTTCTTCGCTTAAAACAACATGACCTAGATAAATCACAATATTTAACAAGAACTCATACTTGGAGAACTTCACATACAACCGCTAATCTTTCAAGGTTTACTACACAAGGCGGAGGTGATAGGCATGATTGCCTCACTCTTGGAATATACCAAAATATCATCAATAAACACAATTATAAATAAATCCAAGAACTGATGGAATACCCAGTTCATAAGATCCATAAATGCTGTTGGAGCACTAGTCAAACCAAAGGACATCACCAAGAACTCAAAATGACCATACCAGGTTTGAAAAGTAGTCTTAGGGATATCCACCTTCCTAATCTTCAACTGATGGTAACCTGGCCAAAGATCAATCTAGGAAAAGTACTTAGCATCTTGGAGCTGATCAAAAAGATAATCTATCCTTGGAAGGGGATACTTATTCTTCACGGTCACCTTACTCACTTAGCAGTAATCTATGCACATCCAAAGGGATCCATTGTACTTATGCATTAAAACCATGGGAGCACCCCACGAAGACAAACTTAGGCAAATAAACCCTTATCTAGAAGATCTTTCAACTGCTTATTAAGTATTTTCAACTCAGTCAGAGCCATTCTATATGGATAAATAGAAATAGGATGAGTGTTCGAAAGAAGATCAATCCCATAATCAATTTCCCTATCAAGAGGAATACCAAGAAGATCATTAGGGAACACCTCAGGGAATTCACAGACCACAGGGATAGTCTATAAAGAAGGACCTTTGGATCTTGAATCCTTAACATCTATTAAGTGATAGAGGCACCCCTTTGAAATCAATTTTTAGGCTATAAGATACGAAATGAACCTTTTCTTAGGCACTAGAGAACTACCTTTCCACTCGATCACCGACTAATAGAAAAGTGGAAACTGACCCTTTGAGTCCGACAATCAAGAGAGGCATAGCACGAATGCAATCAATCCATCCCCAAAATCATATCAAATTCTAATATTTCCAACTTTATCAGATCCACCAAAGTCTCCCTACCACAGACCTTCATCACAAAACCTCTATAGATCCTCTTAACGACAATGGAGTCACCCACTGAGGTGGATACAAAGAAGGGATCCGAAATATACTCTGAATCAAAAATAAAATGAATAGCCACAAAGAGGTCATATAAGAGAGGGTAGACTCAGTATAGTGTAGAAAATATACATCACGAGACAAAAGTTTGAGCATACCAGTAATAATATAGAGGAATGCCTCAGAATCCTGATAGGTGGCAAGAGCATACAGAAAGTTCCAACCAAAGTCGGAGCCAGAAGCAAAAGTAGCACCTTTTGGTGTAGGATTTGACGAAGTGGCAACATGGATCTTCTTTGCCAAAAGAAACCTTGAAAGCACAATCCCTCTGCATATGACCAAACTGATCATATTTAAAACACTCGTTTCTCTTTTTTTCACAAACACCATGATGCACCTGACTGCAAAATCTATAAGGGGGATATAATAGAGCTGACTAAGCCCTACTAGCCTAAGGTTGGGCACCCTATACGCTGGGACTAACACTATTTTGAAAATGACGACTATCCTATGGCTTCGGATAAGGAACACTAGCCGTAAAGTAGGAACCAGAATTATCCCACTACTTTTTAGACCATTTTCCATCGTCTCTACCACTTTGTTGCTGACCTCTACCCTGATCCGAGTATTGAAACTTCTTATTTTTTCTTTCACTCATCTTTACATACTTTTTCTTTTCCTCTTCCACTTGTTGCATATACACTATAAGTCTAGATATGTCCATATCCTTATTCAATAAGGTGGCCTTACTTTCTAAAATCAAATAACGGGATAACCTGAAAGATAATTTCCTTATTTTAGCCATCACGCTAGACACTAACTCCAGAATATAACGAGACGCTCGATGAAACTTTAAGGCATACTCTTTTACTGTCATCCTGACTTGCTTTTAAGTTCACGAATTCCTTAGCCTTCACCTCTCTCAACTATCAAGGAAAGAAGTAGTCAACAAAAACACTAGAGAGGACATCTACAAAGAAAACTTGATATCATCATTCCTAAATTGGTCTCATTCCTCATAGTACTGATACACCACATTCTTTAGCTGATAGGCAGCGAACTCCACACCCTCTACATCAGTAGTATGCATCACACAAAAAATCTTTTTCATCACATCAATAAAACTGTAAGGATCTTTATCAACTTTAAAACCAGGGAAAGTTGAAAGACTTATCCTAATAAATTAGCAAGCTCTAGTGGCCTCAGAGGATGGAGAAACATGCTTAGTCTTAGAGGCCACCAACTGGGCCAGTTAATGGATCGACTGGTGAAACTTAGCATTAGACACACTAGCCTGAGGTGTTTGAGGATGGCTAGAGAGAATCGTTGGAACTCTGCTAGTGCAATCAGAAGCAGCTACCTTAGACCGACTTTGAACTTCTTATGTAGGATAAGCTTTATCCACATTGTACTCAGATAGGACAGATAAGTTTCCATTAGCATCAAATCTTTTGGAAGGCATGATCTGAAAAGAGAATATACGAAAATTCGAGAAGATTTCAAAATCTTAGACTCTATAGCCCAAAATAAAATAACAAGAAAGAGAAACATTCCTAAATGACTCTTAGCCTCTCCCTTAGAAGTATGGCACCTATAAAAGAGACTCTACTTGACACAGCTTTATGGACACCCAATGACACCAAACCTAGACTATGATACCAACTTTGTCATGACACAAACTAGGGTCTGGCTATGATGGGTATCTCAAGTCCAATGAGGACTATAGAACACCCTCTACACCTAACCATAGATAATATAATACCCCATTATTTGATGAATTTTGAACATATAACAAGATAGCATAAGATGAGCTCAAGAAATTTAAAATATGTCTATAACCAATAACCAGTAACCAACCAACATCACCACCCAAGTCTACAATAATCCAACAAAGCATTCTAAATAAAACCAAAATCAATAAAACGCCTGGATATGCCCCCGACCTGATAATGACAATGACAATGTTAATGATAATATAAACTCTCAATTCTACTTAATGAAAGAAATTGATGAAATGTCTAAGTCTTTCAGAGAATGGAATCTCACCACTTCACAACATAAACCAACAAATTTAGTTAATCCACCTAACTCTCCACAGGAAAAATAGAAGTATATTTGGTGCCTATAGCGCGTGGGGAAACAACCTTCGAAGATGATTAGTGTGTTGAGCACTAGCATATAAATCAGGGGTAAGTGATCAAAATAATTCCATAATCAATACTTCAAAATTAGTTAAAAACCAATAGACGTGATCATATGCAAATACATATATACATAATACCATATATCGAGGTAGGAAAGCAAGCTTAGCATGAACCTTTAAAATCATAGCTTAGGTCATGTAGCTCAACTGTCATAACATAAGAAGGCACCCACGGGCTATATGGTCCTAGCTCTCCCCCAACTGGAAGGGACTCAGTGCGTATAGCCACACAAATTAGAGAATGCACGTATGCACCATGGGGGACTCGGACCTCCCGACATACCAAGGTGATTGAAGCACCCAATCATGTAATATAATACAAGAGACTCAAACCTCGTAATCCTGTGATAATAATAAGGAGGACTCGAACCACCCAGTCATATAGACCCCTGCATCGGCAATCGCAATTTCTAGTATGTTGGTCCCTTGGGACCTCCACTTTAATGACTCAGCTACACAACAAAACCCTCATTAAAGCCCAATTAAAATATTTAACACATATTCCTATTTATTTAACCATGATACATATTTAGGCATACACTGTTGGTACTTCATACCAACTACTCTTGCAAGGTAACACCAACATTCCAAAACAATTATCATCACTGAGGGAAATTCACAAACTTCTTGGTTTAATTATACATTAGCTCGCAGAATTGCACAACTCTATAAGGTTCAAGCCAAAATCATTATACTTCACTGACTTTTCACATTATGTGATAGTTCAAAAATAATTCAATATGCATACTTTTCATATTCAAAACAAATTTCACAATAGGGGTTGAGGTTACTACCAATTCAACTGTCATTCTTTAAAAAATTTAGGGAATCCACAATCACCTTATTTATTAACTATACATGCATCAAATTGGTTTCAAAACCACCATTTAAACATAGCCAATGATATACAAACATAAAATATCACAAGAACAATAATTATTCAAAATCCTCAACCCATGTTCAAAACCAACATTAAAACCATATGAGTAATACTTTAACATACATATTTCTAGAAAAGTAATAACTTGGGAAGAGTAATAAGCCTTAAATACCCAAGATTATGGGGAGAATTCAAACTTTGAAGCTCTACTTAACCCACTACTTAGAAACCCTAAGTATGGATACTTGAGGAACTTATGAGATAAGAAAGGGTATTTGGGGTATGTTATCGACTAAAATAGGGTCCCAAGTATGTTTATAGGCTATGATTTATTATTGGGATAAGAGGGAAATGTCTCAAATACCCCAATTTAAAAAGTTGGAAAAATAAACCGTCAGTCGTTATAGGTCTCATAACGGCTATTCGTAACTCATTACGACTCATCTCCATGAGTTATTTTCAAGACATGTCACTAGGCACGCACACTGTTGACCTTACGACTCATATACCATTACTCATACTAGGACCCTATGACTCGTAGGGTCCAGTCGTAGTCAATATAAAAACCATTTTGGTATACACTAGACATCCTACGATTTGCATACCATAACCGGTAATGAGTCCTCACGACTCATAGTGAGCCACTCATACTCAGAGTAGAAGACTTAGCCACACACATTGGTTAGGCCACGATTTGGATTCTACGACTCATAGGCTAAGTCGTAGTTAGGATAGTGAGGATAAAATTTTAGAAATTTTCAAGGACCAAAAATTGGGGGTGTTACAACGAGCATTACTTACTTATAAGAGTAATAGATGGCTTGTGTTTGTAATCTATACGGGCAATTTTTTAATGTTAAAGAAAGCAATATCATTGAGTGAATTAAGTGAAATTGTAACGTCATACAATGTTATAAGTTATGCTTCATATTATGTGGAACAATTTCCCCGATCAAAGTAGTTTTATTCAATTATCTACAATGATCTTTCTGGTGTTGATTCTTTAAGATCTACAAATGTTCTATAAAGGAAATGCTACAATCTTTTTCTTCTTCAATCTACTATCAAAGTTGAAAATATGAACCCATTCAGTTATAATTGGCAGTGACGTTGCATATGTGCGTTAATTTGAAAAAAGGGGAAAGTATTAAAGGCTATTAAAAGTTAGATAACAATACTATGTTATATGTAATTGATAATAATAATTAGTGTGACATAATTTCAGTGCTAGGCTTTCTTACCTATTTGGTAAATGGAGCCTCAAGCTACTCTACTTCCACAGTTACCTTGTCTAAAATTTTATGGTATGCCAGTAAATAAAAACCTACACAGGTAATCCACTGAGGAGGAGAAAATTACATTAAATAGGGTGACATGTAATAGTAAAGAGGTATGCTGAGAAAAGGTAGGAGGAAATACAGAATCGTATAATATATAAAAAGTGTATGCCTAGATGGTAGTTGAAAAGGGATAAGTTTCCACAAACTAAATTGAGTTGAGATAGTAAACTTAATGGGGTGAACAAAGAATTCTATCACATATTCTCAACATAATCTTTAACAATGAAAACTCTACGCTGACATTTTTAGTTTAAAATATGTTGATAGTTCTCCTTAACTCCAGCTCCCAAACTTACTCACTTCAGCAAATAAGTTAAATGCTCAACTATTGGTTTTTCTATCCAACCAAACTAATTGCAACAAAACTATCTTACCAGGAACACTTAACATGAAACAATGCATGGGAACAAGCTATCCAATCACCTATATTTCCAAATTAAACAAAAAAACTCACAATTATATATTCAACTCTGGAAATATACCAACAACTACTTGCTAAATGTAAGGCATAAGGTTGTGGGGATTGCCCTTTGAATCTTCCCCGAAATTGTAGGGAAACATAATTTTTTTTCCAATTTTTCTTTTTTTTACTTGTATTTTAAAAAATAATGAAATAACCATCATTGAAATGCAAAAGGGCAACCCAATGTAATAAATCTTTCGCTATGCGTGGATTTGGAAGGCCAGACTACAAACGCACATTTAAACAAAATTATGGCAGCGAGAGGTAATCTAAAACAAAGAGAACTTGAATTAAATAAACCAAAGAGCAAATCATAAGAAAAAAGGCATAGGCATACATGTGCAGATCAAATAGAATCATGACATGCATGTAGAATATATCTAGCAAGATACTATGTGAAAAAAGTATAAGAACTAAAACTGAAGTAAAAATGCCAAAACATCCATAGGAATTCAGAAGCAATGGGTAGAAAATAAGTGCAAGAAAGAAAGAAAAGGGAAAAACTTACCAGAGTTAACAATAATACTGATACTAAATTTGTTAATTTTCTAGTGTCGACCTCTGCATATTAACTCTCAATAGTTTTAAAAATTCAAGTCGTAGCTAACAAATGCAGCGTAGTAACCAATTTAATGAAAATCAGAGGAGATTAGACCTCAAAATACCAAAACGATATCCATTGCCCTAAGGGAATTTAACTTCACGAATAAAATTTGCAAAAAAAATTAGTAGATTGACAAGAACAAATTTAAAACCAAAAAATAATCACAAAAATATGAGGAAGAAGAAAAGAAACTAAATTAAAAATTTGACTATAAAAGGACTGAAAAATGCAAAAATCAGCTGAAAAAAGTCACCAATTTCTCTCTCATAATGATTCATTGTATTCTTCTTTCTTCACCTCTTTATCCTTTTTATCTTTGTATCCCTCTTCATCAGGCCGCTCAATTGCAGCTTCTAGAGGAGTCCTGCCATTAAAGCAACTTTTCTTCTCTTTTCCTCTTCATTAATCAAGATTCTTGAACTCTTAAACTTCTAAAGGGTCTTTATCAAACACTTTACTTTTCACTCTTTCCTTATACTTCTCATTTCAAGTGGAACTTCATACACTATTTTTTTCGAATTAACATAGTCGTGTTGTAATTCTTGAGGTTAGGTTGAGTTAATTGGAAGGCTTGATGTTCATGAGTATTACAAAGTTGTTCTTTGTACAACATTGCCTGCATGTGTTAGCTATATCTTGAGATGAATAGTTGATGTTAACTTATACTCCTTCATTTTTAATCTGACTATTTAAAAACTAAGACTCTTATCATACTAAAATTCTCAAATAAGAACCTCCTACAATCCTTCACTTCTCTTTAAATTTCAATAGAACAATTATGGATGAGAAGAAAGAATAGAAAGGCTTATAATATAATCTATATGGCATATTAATTTCAATCGTCATCGCCAAGATTCTTGTATCTATCCTTGGAGCTATTATAAAATCTAACCTTAATTTCTGTTTAAGGTTGATTAAATATGTACCACAGTTGCCACATTTTAAGAAAGAATACAATAAAATAGACAAAATCATTCTACAAAGTAATAACCTACCGAAAGAATTCTTAAAAAAAATACAGAACAATAGATCCAACAAATTTTATTTGGAATGGTTGTCTCTTTTTAGTTAAATTGCAAGTGATCATCAATGGCAGAGCCATTAGCTCCAGAAATTATTTCGAAGGCACATGCATGCCAATTTGGAAGGACAATCAAGTGTCCAATATAATTGAAAATTCATACTACTACTGCTACTGTTACTGTTGTTGCTGCTAATGCTACTCCTACTGCTATAGCTACTCCTCCTACTACTACTATACTGTTACTGCTACTGCTACTCTTCCTGCTGCTGCTACTGCTACTGCTACTACTACTACTGCTCCTACTACTGCTACTGCTACTACTGCTTCTATTGCTACTACTGCTACTACTGTTATTACTGCTACTGTTACTGCTGCTACTACTACTGCTACTACTGCTACCTCTACGCTACTACGGTCGCTACCGCTGCTACTGCTGCTAATGCTACCTTTGCTACTGCAGATATTGCTTCTACTGCCACTATCGCTACCATTGTTATTGCTGCTACTACTACCGCTATGCTACTACTGCCGCTACCGCTGCTACTGCCGCTACTGCAACTGTTACCGCTGTTGCTGGTGTCGTCGCTGTTGTTGCTGCTACTACTACTACTACCACTACGACAACAGGCAAGCTTTCTTAAGCACTAACACTAAATAATAAAAATTGTTAAGCTCAAATAATTCATCCCGACCATCCTCACAATAAGCCAATGAAATGGAATTAGAGAATCACCCCTAAAAATACATTTGTAGCCTACATCAAGTCAATGACTGCTTTGATGAGAAACAATAACTTAAGCAAATGCCTGATATTCACTAAATTAACTGTGGACTGATAAGTTTGATCTACAATTTTTGAAAGGTAGAAATTGTACTTAATCTAAGTTAAAGCATGATGGCGGTAATATGCCGCATACTAAGATGGAGATACTAACACAATAATATTCTTACTTCTAAGCTTCAACCAGTTTCTACTTTAAGCTACGACATGTTGAAGATGTTTAAGCTTTCTTAAGAACTAACGCTGAATAATAGAAACAGTGCATTAGATATACACATGAAAACAAATAAAATATGTCAACCTTAAATTTCATACATACACAAATCAATATTATCCATTTTAAAATAAAAGTGGAAAAGTATACTTGGCTAAGAAGTGAATCTGTTGTAGGTCCTATAAGAAAAACAACATCACAAAGAATTAATTTAGTTGTTTCAAATATAAAATCAAGTACCTCGGATGCATTCTTCTCATAATGATATTATGGTGCTAAGTCAGTATCATGAGTATTACACTATCCATCATACTTGAGGCAAAAATGCAAGGTAATGTTATGTGCTATAGACCCTCTATGGTCGATAGCTTCTAGTTGTCTGGTCCTTTCCCGAAACACCCTCACATATAGCAGGAGTTTTAAGTATCAGATTATCCATTTTAGTTATAAGGAGGGAAATATAAAAAAATAGAGAAAAGAAATTAATTTTCTTAAGTTAATAGCTAAAAACTAAAAAAACAAATGACATAAGGCTTACATCATTCAAAATAAGCTGTCAAACTTAAAAATTCATACGCATAATCAGATTCTGTTACTGAAAGACCAAAGAAGTAATAAAAAGTGTTGAGAAAAGTTGTAAAAACTCACTAAAAAAAATACCACTTTGAAGCCCGAAAGGGTAGTGAAGAAGCTTATTGGACTGGACCTTAATTAAAAGTACATACAACAATGGAGAATTTATAGAAACAATGTTAAAGTAAATTTGAGCTCTAGGAGAAGAGGTTTCTGATTCAATCATCGCTATTCATATGCGAGTTTCAAACATTTCAATTATTTGGTCAATTCCAATGAAAATTCTTCAAACTAAAATTTCAAAAATGAATAAAACATCAACAGAAATAACATGAAATGATTATCGAAGCATGTATATCCTATTCAAGAATCTTATACTCATACAGTCTAGCTTCAAAAAATAAGACATTAGTTGGCACCATCTAAAACAACACCTTTTCTATATGTCAATATTCACCCCTGAACTTCAAAACGTTCAATTGTCTTCACCTATGAGATTCTTAAACCCCAATTTCAAAGTGAAAATCTCCAAATGTCACATTCATGCAACACTTTATCAATGCAAAAAAAGTAAAATAAAGCAAATCAAGTACCAAGAGAAAAATGAAGGAAGAATAATAAAAAGCGGTGCATCTAATGAAGAAGGAAAAAATGGACAGGTGAAGTAATAGGAACAAAGTAACATACAAATGGCATAAGTAATGTGAATTTATTAGTGTAACCTTTGTTGTACACCTAAAGCTTCACTTATTATTAAGTGAAATATCTAACATATTACACTATACATGAAAAAAGTTATACAAAATAGTGAAAATCATAGAGGAAGAAATGGATGATGTATGTTAATTGTGTGGGTGAAAAAAAGTGCAACTATTAAATAGAAAAACTTGGAGAATAAACAACACATGATGTGGGATTGGGACCTAATCAACAATGGCAAAAAAGTCAAAAAAACCAAATATATTACAATTGAGTTACATAAACAGTTATCTCCACCACTACAATTTTTCTATTTCAATATAAATAACAAAGATACCCTTAAAATGTTGAAGCAAGCATGTTGACCTAGTGTCTGTCTTCTTCAGCATGTTAACTTCCTGTTATAAGTAATAAAATAATACTAGAAATAGAAGGGCCCGTGTTAATATGGACTAAATTTATATATATATATATATATATATATATTACTTTCTTTCTTCTAATTTATATGATACAGATATAATTTAGAGCGTCAACTAATTTTTTTTTGTATTAAATTATTAATAATTGGTATTTTTAGTATTTTTAAATAATTTCTAAATAATATATGTTACTTCATTATTCCCTATTCTCATATCCAGAAATTGAAAGTGGAGGAAATAAGGATATTGCGTTGGATATGTGGTTTCACAAGGGCTGACAAGGTTAGGAATGATATTATTCAGGAGAATGTGGAAGTGGTATCTATGGTAAAAAAATGCAGGAAGTGAGGTTGAGATGGTTTGTTCATGTGATGAGGAGGGGCACGGATGCCCCAGTTCGTAGGTGTGAGAGGTTGGCCTTGGAAGGTTTCAAGCGGGGTAGGGGTAGATCGAAGAAATACTGGAGAGAAGTGATTAAGCGTGATAAGGAGCAGTTACAGCTGAATAAGGACATAACCCTGGATAGGAAGGTATGGAGGAAAAATATTAGGATAGAGGGATAAGGGTGTGGATGAGTCGTAGCCAGTAATTAGGTGGACTTTGGTGTTCTTTGTTTGGCAATGTACAATCTTCTGTGGATGTAGTACCTATGTTATTTTATCATGTTCCTTGCTTTTGATGCTTTTGTATACTGTCTTTAATCTTGAGTCAGGGGTCTATCGGAAACAACCTTTCTACCTCCTTAGAGGTAGTGGTATGGACTGCGTACACTCTACCCTCCCCAGATCCCACTTTGTGGAAATATACTGGGTTTTTTGCTGTTGTTGTTGTTGTACTTCATTATTCCCTATTTGTATGACATATATAGAATTTAGAGAGTCAACTAAATTTTTTATGTGTTTTTAAAAATATTAAAGTTATTAATTATTATAATTTATAATATTTTTTATGTCATCATCAAATAGTATATGTTACTCCTTTTGAGTTTTAGTCCCAAATTGTGACACTAATCAAATTTTGAGAGTCAAGCAAATTTTTTGTCTTTTAAATAATTTAATTTATTTTTTGGATTAATTTAGAAATTTTATTAACAATAAAACAACACTAAAATTCAGTCTTTACACAAATGGACCAACCCAACAGAAAAAACTGCACAAAACAAATTAAAAAAATTGGCCCACTTCCTATCTGATTCTAAGATCGAGCCTAGTCCCTATGCTATTACATATAACCAAAATTGTAGGGTTCCTAATTCATCCTTCCATTTCATCCGTTGTAAGAAACCTAAGAATACTGAAAAATGTTACCTCTGCCAATGCTAAATGGAAACTTCATCATGAACAAGCTATGGGTGATCAATTCCATGCCTTGGGGTGCTATTGAATCTACACAAAACATCTTGTAGAAGTAAGTAGCCATGTTTACCTTGTTCTCTTTTACTCCTCCATTTCAGCTCATTCATCTTCTCTTTTGTTATTCCTAGTTGTGCTCTCTGGAGAATGGGAACTACAACTCTTTTATTTTTTGCTCTGTTGAGGGTTCTAGGCCCCTGAATATAATTACATTTCAGAGTAAGATTAAAACCCAACTTTTGGTTTTCTTTCCATTCTTGAATTAATCTACTAATCCCCTTATTTTTGTAGTTACGGTCAGTATGGAGATAATGGGATGCTCGGAACCACAAGTAATCGGATTGTAATTTCCTATTAATTTCATAACTCCCAAATAACTCTCCCATTTTGCTGCGAGTCCTTTTTGTAGACTATAATAGAATAGGCTAGATAGTTTTTGCACAGTTTTTATTGCCTCTATGGCCTGTACACACTTGCATGTGAATAATTTAAGCTTTACCATTTCCAGCCCCCTTACCCCTTTGTTGGTGACACTCTTATGTATGGATATTGTAATTTATCATTGTTAAGAATCTTCTTGCCTATTATTTCCAATTGTTGAAACATTGTGAATCTTAAATCCCCTTTATGCATGGCTAAATTACTTAGATGATCAGCCAGTTAATTTCCCTCCCTCATGATGTGATGAAACTGTACTTGCTTATTTCTCAGTAAAGACCATATTTGCTCTATAGCTTCTGACAAATTCCATGGAAAAATTCATTCCCTAATTAATATTTTATGAACAAAAAGAGAATAAGTTTGAAATACTACCTTGTTTTATTGTGTGTGATTACAATGTGTTGCTGCTTGTAGAATAGCAAATGCCTCAGCTTCCACATTAGTAGTATCCTCTAGCTTGATAATTATGGTTTTTCATCAGCTATTCTTTTCGTTGTACTTATTCTATCATTTATTATTTCTAAATTTTCTTCTATATCTATGTGTCTATAGCTATAATCATTACAATCTATTGTTTTTACAATTTGTTTGAATGGACTTTCTATTCGTATTTTGTTAATCTTATTTTTTCCTGTTATTTTATGTTTTGTTGTTAATACATATAAATTTTTGCATCTTGCTGTAAATATTTTACTTCCTGAGGTTAATTCTATTCCTGATATTTTCCAATATAATACTAATAATTTATCTATATTTTTATTTGTTACCGCTACTGAATAATTTGTACTTATTATAAATTTAAATTTTTGGTATATTAAATTTCCTTTTATGACAGTTATTATGGTTTTTTCTATAGGTTTTATAATTCTATTATCTGCTAAATATAATTCTATTATCTGCTAAATATAATTCTATTGGTGTATCTATTCCTTCTCTAAAACATGCTTTTATTAATATCTCTATACCTCCAAGGTGTACATATTTTATCGGGTCTCTACTTTTTATATCGTTTATCTCTTTATTAATTATTCTTTTTGTTACTAGTGGTATACTCGTTTTACCTTTTGCATATCTACAGTCTATTACATGTTCCTTTTGGCTTACTACATAATATTCTTCTTTTTTCCTAGTAAACATATTTTTTTACTGTTGGTATTTTAAATATTTTTTCTACACTTAAGTCTAATTCTTTTCCTTTTATTTCATCAAATATGTTACTGTCAAATATTATTTTTTGGTCTGTTCCTTCATCATTTAAATATTCTTCCTTTGTTATTATTTTTATATCTTCTTCAGTCATTTGATTCATCTATTTCACTATCTATTTCATTATCTGTTTCATTTTCTGAAATTTCATATATACTATCCTCACTTTCTAATTCATAATTTATATAATCTATCTGCATATATTCTGTATTTTCTATTTTTATTTCTGATATTTGTTTATTTTTTGGATTTATAGGTAATTTACAATCTCTAGCTAAATGTCCTAATTTTTCACAATTATAACAAGTACATTCTTTTATAGATTTCTTTTTACTATATGGTCTTTTGTATTTATAATATTTTACATAATATCTTTTTCTTGGTTTCTTGTATTTATATTTTGATTTTTTATATTTCATATATTTCTTATGTCTTTTTCTTTTCTTATAATATCTTTCTTCACATCCGAATTGGGGTGCTATTTTATTTTTGCAACATGCTAAATTTCTTATCAATGTTTTTTCCATTTTTAATTCTTCTCTATATTTTTCACATAAGTTTCTATACCATTGTTGTAAAAATTTTATTCTTGCTCCTAGAGTATCTACTGTTTTTGGTTCTTCCCAACTCTTTATTATCTTTGAACTAAATGGTTTGGGTAATTTATTAAAATATAATTTTCTTATTTCTTTACTTTCTTCTATATTATATGCTCCTTTATAATAATATTCTTTAAATGCACAAGTATATTCATCTATATAACACATATTACATATTGCTAATTTTAACATTAAATTTCTATTTGTATCTTTTTCTTCATCTTGTTCTTCTTCTATTGTTGTCATACTACCAAATTCATCTTTTATAGCTGTTTCATATTTTTTTAATAATTCTATAGGTGTTAGTTTAGTTGTTGTTGATGATATTCCTTCTGTAGGTTTATAATTGAAGTAATTAGTACTAACAAAAATGTTATTGCAGATTACATATCAAGACAAAGTTACACAGACTGATATAATAGAAGAGGATACTCTAGAAAAAATATTCAACACCCTAACTACGCTTTCAATGAAAGTGGACAGTATGGGTAATGAAATAGAAAAGCTAACTCAGCAGTGTGTAGAGCTATGTCGATAGGAAGACATTAAAGTTCCAAAGCTAGAAGGAGATGATGGGACACTCCATAAAACCCATAACGCTTATCAATCTACTTCTGCAAGTACAAGCAAAGGAGTTAGGAAAAACACAAATATGAACCTAAACAAGCTATTTGATAAACCATATATACCAAATACATCAAAATATTCCATGTTTATACCCCCACAACTTACCAAATATCGAGATAGTTTAAACCAAGACAAAAAGACTTACAACTACACAGCCCGGACATATATAGAAAATATCTACAATGTACAAACCTTTTTAAATACTAACCCCAGAGCTATAAACATCCAAGAACCAGATACAAACTATATAACCCAAAGATTGACCAGATATAAAAGCTAATTGTTTTACCTAAAACCAAACCAAGTCTAGCTAAAACTTGCTATGAATATGGACTACTCAGTACTATATATACCTCTGACGGAAATGAGATATCCACTATATCAGAAATATATGAAGAATTTAGCATTTTTAAAAGAATAACCAAAGGTACCCTATTTTTTATAAAAATTTACACGGCACCAGCAGAGATATTATATGATAAAGTTAAAAAACCCATAAAAGTTGTAAAGATAGAAATGACACGAGATACGATTATACCACAAGATATTATTCCACAACCAGAAATACCTAGAATTGAGATACCAAAATTTTATGCGAATAAGAGAATTATCGGACTATCTACAATTTTGCAAGAGCTAGCAAACACATACCGCAACCAAAATCCCATATGGAGTTATTATTCAAGAAATCATGTACTAATATATTCAAATTCAAAGGAATTACGAGAAATAGATATGGAAACTATTAGGCAATGGATTCTGACGTTACTCAAACCAGAGACAGAACCTATCGCCAGAGCTATTAGAGAAAATTTTATTTCAAAAGAATGATTAATCAGATATTGGAAGACAATTGAACATAAATATCCAGATCATAAATGTTCAAAATGTAATGGAGGAGATAATGATATCCTAGAAGTTCAGTTAGAATAGAAAAAAAATCAACCAAGTAGATAAGAACGTCAGCTGGAAGATACAAGATATGAAGCAATAATGGAGATATGGAAAAGCAGCAGATACAACAAAAAGAAGATATCAGCGGAGTAATAATAGAAGACAAGTTATTAAATTGTGAAAGCGACATGTAAACTTTCACAATTTACTTTACGTAAAATATTGAAAACTTTTGTATAGGCTAAACTTTTGTATAGGCTTTTGACTATTATTAGTCTAGGCATTAATAATTTTTGTCTTATTAGGAGACTTTTTGTAAAGTAGACTAGGTAGATAATTTTAGAAACGTGAATACTCTTGTAAAGATTTTAGAAACGTGAATACTCTTGTAAAGTTTCAGTCTATAAATAAGATGAACCGAAGGCATTGCAAAGCAAGCCTTGATGCGTTGAAGCAAAAACTCTCTCTTGTCCACAACAAATATTTTGCTTAGTTATTAAAAAAAAGATTTATTTCAATGGAAAAAGCTATGGAGGAACAAACCTTAGAAATATCAAACCTACCCGAACAGGTATATTTATTTATGATTATAAATAGCTAAATTCATAATTCCCAACAATCATGGTATGATAAAATAAATTCATGTTAGTTACTTTATAGTAGAATTATTCGAAGAATAACATGTTAAGAAGTTTATTAGCAAAGTGAAAAAGGAGAAAAATCCCTAAGAACTATGCCATCTTAAAGAACCAATGAGGCAAGAAGCCGTGGTGGGGAGTAACCAGAGTAGAGACGCTTTTTAAGGGAAAAATATCCAGATTACCATGGTAATAGTGACCGAAGAACATGTTATTTAAGAATAATCTAGTATATAGTAATCTAAGATGACCATATTTTGTTATGTACATGATTGAAGAGAATATTTTGAAAATATCAACTTTATGAAAATGAATAATTATTTATCTGATGTAATGGTAGATAAATTTAAAATACTTATTTTGTATGCACTTAAGGATATAAAAGTAGTAGATATAAGAAAAATCATATTAGAAAAAGCATTTGGTAAATATTATATGACTAGAATAAATTACATACCATACCTACCTAACTACTCTTACAAATACTTACCATGATAAATTACATATATCTAGAATTTTTGGAAAAAGATATGAGAAACATACAGTTAATAGAAAAACAGATGAAAGTAAATTTAGACAAATACATGGAAACTAAAGATATAAAATATATAGAATTTCTTAATGAAAATATGCAAGAACTACTAAGACTAAAACAAACAACTACAAAATATTATAATAAAATATTTAGTCAATTTTAAATGATAGATAATCTTAAAGTCTTAATCTTATATATACGTAGAGATATAGAAATTATAGATATTAAAAAAATAATATTAGAAAAAGTATTAGACTATGAAATTGAAACTATAAATTGGATAGCACAGTTATACCTGGATAATTACCCAGATGGATATTATTCAGATTAAGAGATGTTAGAATATATTAGAAAAACTAGAGAAAATCAAGATAATCTAAATGAAGAAATTATTATAGAAACCAAATTAGAAAAATAATGGAGAATCTAAAAGAAAAATTAATATGGATAGAAGAAACCTTAGAAAATTTAGGAAAAACTACATGTGATAGTTTATATAATTTAAAAAACTCGCTACGAGAAGAACAACACAAGATAATAAATAACATTGAAAATCTAGAATTAGATATACATTACAGTACAATTAGGATAAATTATTATACAGAAATCTATAACTCTGCAATTACTACAGGATAAAATGATAGACTACGAATATTTAAAATATTGGAGACAAAATATGGATGAAATAATATTATTAGAAAAACTTACGAAAGATAATCTAATTGGATATTTATCACCCCCCAAGATATGAATATCGATAAAACTAACACAAATAGACTTAAAATAAAAATATATAGAAAAGTTAAGAAATATCCACGCACAAAGAAAAATAGATCCATTATACATATAATAGATCTATTTCACAAGTTAGTTATCCGCACCCCTTATAAATGGTATCAGAGCCCAGTCCTCTATTCTAGCTCCTTATCCATAAAACTTAGACTTAATATGTTAATACCTGCAAAAGCAGAAAATAGGACCATGTCCTATTAGTAATTTGTGATCTCAGAAATACATGAGATATGGTTTTTTTATTCAGAGCAGTACAACACCAACATCTAGATGGTCCTTGTAGTCCCTGTGTTCTCATTAACTGGCACCTTTTTGTTCTATATTCTCCACATTAGGAAAGCCATTTTGAATGGTAATCCTTTTATCCAAATGTCTTTAAATATCCTACTTTTTTCCTCCTTTTTGTCTAATGTACTGCCATGTTGATCTAACTGTAAAGTTTTTTTTTACTTCAAGCATCCAAATAGGTCTATCAGCTTCTCTTGAGTTGACTGGTGGACATATTATATCAATAATATGATCTGTAATCTCCTGAGAAAATAATTTGGTTATCTGTTAAGCATTCCATGTTCCATATTTGATCAAATCCTTCACCTTTTGATACCTATTGTCCTACTCCCTACTATTCTGAGTAGGAGTATATAGATCTCCTGAACCAGTCCAATTGTCAAACCATAAACTAGTTCCCCATCTTTTGTTTTACATAGGATCTGGTGTTCTATTAGATCTCTAGCCTGCAATATTTTCTTAAAAACCTGAGACCCTTCTCCTATCTTCCAAATTACCTCATTGGGATGCTCTTTTTGCAGTACTTGTTATGTATATATGAACACCATATAGAAATTTTAGTCCTAAAATTCAACCATAATTTGCAAAATAAAGCCATGGTCACATCCCGAACTATTCTAAATCCAAGTCCTCCTTTCTTTTCAAGCAAGCATAAAGATTTCCACCCACCTAATGTATGTGTTTTCCTCCTATGTGACTACTCCAAAAAAAATTAAGCAATCATCATCTGAATTATATTCATAACATTCAGTGGAGGATTCATAACTGAAAAGCAGTGGATGGGAATACTTTGTAGCACATGCTTGATAAGAACATCTCTTCCACCATATGATAATAATTTCCCTTTCCAACCCTGCAATAAACTGCTCATTTTGTTTGTGATAGATTGATAAAATCCTTTTTCTTCCTCATATGAAATATAGGTCATCAAAGGTAAGTGAAAGAAAATTCTTTCCTTAGGATCCCTATAGCAACTTCTGCCATCACAACTATCTCTTGAGACACTCCTTGGTGCAAATAGATTACACTTTTCTCCCTGTTAATCTTTTAACTAGAAACTTTTCTATACCTTTCTAAAGTATCTAAAACTCTCTGTAAATTATCTAAATCAACTTTTCACAATATGATTATGTCATCAGCAGAAGCAAAATGATTAATCTTTAGACTCTCTCTTAGCAAACCAAATATCTTAAACTCTTTTCTAAGAGTTAAAGATTTTAATGCTCTAGACATCAGCTCTGCTGCCAGAATAAAGAGGGTAGGTGATAAGAGATCGCCCTGTTTCAATCCCCTGACCGATCTAAGAAATCCCTTTGGTTGTCCATTCAACAAAAAATAATACCAGTTGTTACCCATAAACCTGTACACCATATCAATAATAGTTTCATTAAATTCCACTTTTCTCAACACTTTAGTAAGGAACAACTAATCCACCCTATCGTAAGCCTTCATCATGTCTAATTTTATAACTATATTAGGGAACTTAACTCTATTTCTTATGTCTAAGATAATTTCTTGAACCACCAAGATATTCTCAACAATGTTTCTCCCTTGTACAAAACTAATCTATTCTTCACAAATGATCTCTGGTAATAAATTTTTTATTCTATCATGAATAGTTTTGTAAAATATTTTATTTACAAAATTACTCAGAGAAATTGGCCTCATATCAGAAAATATATTCACCGCTAACTTTTTAGGTAAATGTACCAAGCTTGTATGAGTAACAAATCTTGGTAATTAATAACAACAAAAGAAAGCTACTACCATGTGATGTACATCCTCTCCGATAATATCCCACGCATCCTGGAAGAAAGATCATGTCATTCCATCTGGACCCCTGTACTATTTTTGTTTAACCTCATCACTACTTCTTTAACCTTATTTATGTCAGGAATTCTGTTCAATTCCACATTATGTTCTTCTTTCACTACTGTTGGTAATTCATCAAGCATTGAAAAATCTTCATTTCTTTCCTCTTTTGAAAATTGCTTCTGAAAGAATGTCACTGCTATTTCAAAAATCTCATCTTGATATTCTAACCATTCTCCTTTATTATTCTGGATTTTTCTCACCTTCAGTCTACTTCTTCTGTCTTTAACCACTGTGTGGAAGAGTTTGGTATTCCTTTCTCTATCTCTAAACCATTGTAAACCAATTTTATGCTTCCATAATTCTTCGTCTCTTCTTAATTGGGCATTCAACTCTGCTTTTGCTCTAAAAAGTGCCTCTCTATTTGTACCTGAATATGATTCTTCAAACTGCTTTGCCCTAACTTTAATAACTTCTGCCAAGGTAGCAATTTCTTGAAAAATATTACCAAAGCTTTCTTTACTCCATTCAGTTGAAGCAAATTTATCTTTCTTTAACTTGTGATGAAACATAATAAATGGATTACCTTGGACTTCAGTTTTCTAATTTATCTTAATGACCTCCAAACAAGCCTCTTTTAACCAAAAATTGAGAAATCTAAAAGGTTTAGATATGTGCTCCTTGACAGTACTGGAGTTTAAGTTGCAAAGGAGTGTGGTCGAACCACTTTTGAATAAATGCTCAGCTTCAAGTATTGGAAAAATCTCATGCATTCTTTCTCGACACAGAATTCTATCTAACCTCTTAAATGTGCATTCCTCATCAATTCTCCCATTCCAATATGTAATTTAGTACCTTTAAAACCAGGATCTTCAAGATTGCATATATTTATATAATGCTTAATGTCCTCTGTTTTTGAAAAAGTAACAGGAAATCCTCCTAATGTTTCTTCTTCACTGTTGATAACATTTAAGTTTCCTCCTACTAATCGTGGTTCTTGAATAGATTATGCCATTTTCTCTAATGATTCTCATAACCCTAGTCTCTTATTTTGAGAATATTTAGCATATACTAAGGTAACCAAATAGTAACTCTTTCATCCTGATTTTCCAATCTTAGAGTTATCTATTGCTCTTCATCCATTATTACTGTGTAATTAACAATTGTATCCATAAATACCCATATTTTTTTATGTGTTGGCCACTGTATTATGCATCCTTAATCTCCTTTTGTATTCAAATTATTATGATTGCCTTGAAAAGCCTCCATCAATACTACAAAATAAAATTGATGTCTTTTTTGAAGAGTGATCAACCTAATGAATGTAATCCGAGTATTTACTGATCTTATATTCCGAATTAGTGCATTCGTCTGTATCAACCTAAGAACTTCTAGTCTTCATTGAATTTTCTCTTGCTCATTTGTTCTTCTTTTTTTGAATCCTTTGAGAAGCTTTCAATTTATCAATCTATTTAGTTGATAGATTCTCTTCAATGGCAATTTTCTTAATGTTTTCATCTAGATCATCTTCATCCAAACAATTTTTCTCCCTATTACTGAAATCATTTTGGTTTTTAGTATGTATTGCTAATGGCATAACATTTTCAACCACCTTTATCCCTTCTTCACTCCCTACATACCAACTATAGCTAACTGCATTGAGCTCTCATCATTGTGTATGGACCATAACTCTTCTATATTCTATTTATAAACTGAATCTGTATCCCTGACTTCATTCTCTTCTAGTTGATTTTTATTTACACCCTCTTCCTTTTGCTCTACAATAGTATCTTTATTGTGTGACATTTTGACAAAACTGTTAGTGACCTAATCTTTAGTACTTTTCTTGATAGCCTATTGTTCCTTAATATTATCTGTCTTCTCTTTGTTCTATTCTTCCTTAATCACTTTTTTTTCAGAAAGTGCATCAAAGATATTTGATACAGGAATTTCTCTCTCCTTCCTCTTTAATCTCTCCTAAATATGACCAAACTTGTTGCATTTATTTCTTCTATTTAACCACTGCTACTTGTAAATAGTTCTTGTTTGATTGTTATTAACAGACCCTTCTTATTTCTCCTTGTCTACTTCTACTTTTTGATTAAGATATTTTTTCTCTTTATTTTTTCCTCATGCATGGATGAATATTCTAGCATGTACTTTCATTATGCCTTTGCAAACAACGTTCCTTGCAATACTTTGGCATATAGTTGTATTGAATTTGAATCCACTTAAATTTTATTTCTCCTGACACATCATCTTCTTCGTTTATTCTCACCCTCTATGGCAACTTAGCAACCAAATCTACCTCTATATTAACTCTTGCACAGCTAGGTCTTGTTTGATTCTTTGTTTTTATATCTACTGTTAATGGTTTTTCTATTGTTGAGGCTATTAAAAAAATTACCTCCTTAGCAAAGAAACTTGGTGGAAGATCGGGCATTGATATCCATGCTACCCCTACCGTTGTTTCTACATCTGGTTCAAATCAAGGATCCCACTTTAGAGTTGCATCTGCCAAAACCTATCCTTGTCTTTTATGTAGTATGCAGCAATTGACTTTAGATTAAAATAATCCTCCAACACTTCCAATTGAATGAGAATGTGTCTAGAGTCCAAGACACCAATAGTGCATTCACCCTTAATACCACACTAATTTGGAAGAGATTTTCTCAACTTCATTATATCCGGCTTGCCAAAAGAAAATTTACCCATAATTGCATATTGTAAATTTTCCTGCATGATTAAACTTCTTATTTATGATGATTTCTAAGTTAAACTAGGCTCTCCATTTAATATCACAACTCGTTTGGGTGAAACCCTTACCACCCTATTATTAGAATTCTTAGGCTTCAACAAATTAGCACAAGTCATCTTTTTGGGAGATTCTTCTTCAGTTTCACTATAAACCTCAACACCCTTCATCCTTTGATTGTTTTCCGGTGGGTCAGCCCCACCGGGAAGTGGTGGCCATGGCGGCCAAATTAATGAAAATTAGGGTTTAGGTTAGGATCTCGTACGCAGAGAGAGAGGGAAGTTTTTTTGGTCGTTGTTAATTTACACTCAATTTCAATTTAATTTGTTAATTATTATAATTCATAATATGTTTTTGTCATTTTTAAATAATATACGTTATTTATTTGTTTTAAGTTATGTGACGCTAAAAAAATTTGAAATGTCAACGAGATATTTTTAAATATTTTAAATTATTAGTTATAGTACTTTTACTTAATTTTTAAACATATAATAAATTTTAGTAAAAGTTAAGACAAAAAGTATTGAAAGACGTTGCAACACACTTTTAAGCCCACAGTGGGGCCCAATTAATTTTGACACGGTATTTAGGTATTTTTTAGGAAAAATTATATAAAAACACAAACTTAAGAGGTATAAATACAGAAAATTCCTTATCTTTTAAAATATTTCACAAAATATCGAATTTCTCCTTTTCCTCTTGATACATATTAAATAAGGAAGTAACATATTTGTATTTATTTTAAAACAATAAAAAATAAGAGAGAATCTCTTAAATATCAAAAAATTTAAATTAAAAAATTTTCATCAAATCTTATCATTTGCAATTTATAATTTGGTTAAATTTTTTCCCATATATATTAATTTTTATTAATTAAAATTTTGATATCCTTATTGTGTGTTTCATATTGACAAACATTCATATTATTTTGAAGAATCTTCATACTTTAGAAGCTAAAAAACCTCATAGCTAAAAAATCTCTATTAATTTGACGTTCATACATATATTTTTGGCTAATGCACTTGATACATATATAATGTTGTTAATTTCTTGATTCATTTTTGTATTATAAATGGTGATACATTTAATGTCAGTATATTGGTGATAGATATTTGTGATACATTTGTTGTCAGAATATTAGTGATACATATGACAGATACTTTTTTATTATAATTCATATTTTTGATTCATTTATAAATTTTTGATATGTTTAACATATGTAAACTATTTATTTTGTGTGATATTGAATTTTAAATTGGTATTGAGTAATTTTTACCAAATGTATCATAATGATACATCTGGACCATATGAATTTATGGCACGATTTGCACGTGATTTACTCTCTGTAATAACTAAAAATCAATTACTTCCTTATTTAACTAACCAAACAGTTATAAATGTATCACAAAATATATGTATCAAGACTAAAGTTATGTATCACAAAAACTAAAATCCTTGATATCTTGTAATTTAACAAAGTTATTGTAAAAAGTGTTACAACCCACTAACACTCTGTTTGAACAGCGGTTTCACATGGTATGGTATGGTATGGTTAGTAATAGTACCATGTTTGTTTTTATTGTTTGTCAAAATATATGGTATGGTATGGTTTAATTCCACGGTTAGGATACCATGAAAACCCATACTTTTTTGAACCACCAATTTGGTCATATCCCATGGTTTAGTTTTTTTTTTAGTTATACCCTTATAGAATATTATCTAATTCTATTTTACCCTTTTAGTCATGTTATCTTAGACTTTGTATAGCAACAATCACGTTTACATTAGTGCCACTGAGTTGTGCTTTATATCTCAACGTTTCCATTCTCTCGTCATAGAATTTTAAGTGCGAATGGGTTGAAGGAAAATCATGATAACAGGAAGCTTTGAAAAAGAAAAGAACCACAAAAATAATTATGCAATACAAACAAGTTCAGAAAAGGAATACATCAATATCCAAAATCTTTAGTAAAATAAACTAAAGTAGTACATGAAAAAACAGTACATAATATGCAACTACATTTTTTTGCTTGAAACTCACCATAAGTTTCTTACTGGAAGACAGTGATAGATGTATTGCCAGACATTTTTTAAAATGCAGTTCAGTAATAATTAATATCCACTGCCAAGTTGATTTCTTGCTACTTTGTATCACTGTTATGGATAACTAAGATGGATCTTGTCTCAATGAATGAATTTGCTGGCTAAGATGATATGTTAACAATCTTCTAATTGGCTTAGTGAATTCATTTTATCCGTCTGAATCTCTATGAACTTTTGTTTGCCGGGAATATTTTCATCTCAAATGATGTTGTGGATGATAACTTCTTTGCCAGAGATGATTCTTTATTTTGTTTTTGTTCATCATTGTTGCGGACTTGTCAAAAAGTCATTCATGTTGCTGGTGTTTCGATTTTTTTATATTTTTTAAGATACAAATGCCCCATCAATGTTGAATTGTTGTAAAGCTTTTCGATTATACGGTGCAATTGTGCTTTGAATATCACAAGGCTAAGTACTGTTTGAGCATACTAGATACTTATTTGTTGAAGCTATGTACTGTTTGTGGTATTTCAAATAATTGCCGGATAATAACTTGTCTAGTGGGAACTTTGTCCTTGTGACTAGCAAGTCCAAGAAATAGTTAAATGACTTGGATTTGATGCACAGTTTTGTCCCAGTCAAGCGTAGAAATGCCCATAAAATTTGCAATTTCTTTGTTTGCAAATAGTTACTCCTTGTACTACCTTAGTTCCAAATTTGATGCACGATTGTACTTATTATGATGCATAGCTAATTCAAACATCAATATCCAAAATTCTGCTCATAGTTAATAAGAAAATACCTCTAATTATTCTAAATTAAAAATTTATAATAATTAGGGGTATTTTAGTAAACTTATCCGTTACGATACAGTACCATACCATCCAAACCAAACAAAAAAACTATTTTTAAATAGGAGTGAACGATACAGTTTATCCAAACATTGTATTGTACTATACTATACAGTACCATATCATACCATACTGTAGCGTACATTATGAAACCATGGCAAAGCACCATCCAAACATAGATCCAGAATTTATGTAAGTTACCCATTTTTTTTACTTATGATTAGCAAAGTTTGTTGGAAGAAAATTTTCAAATCTTATAATTTCTGGAAAATCAAATAACAATCACATAACTTGCATAATATAGTGAGTTCACAATACTAGTTACGAAGGAAAAAAATAGGTTACAAGATGACACACACGTGCATTAGTAAATTGATAACTATTATTATAATTGAAATTATAATGCCAAGAAGTGTTAATTTAATAAATGGTTATTATATAATTGGAAAAATCTCTTATATTATAAGAGAGAGTTAAGCAGCTCAAGTAGGCACGAGATCGATATTCCTGCTTGTGTTGCGTGCTTCAGCTGCTTCAACCATAATTTTACTGTATTACTCTTAATTAAGTATTATAGGTCCTTTTACGTATTAGAAAATTAATATCTACAATCTATAATCTATATCTATAATCTATAATATATTAAAAGTGTAAAGACCCTTAGAAAAATCATTTAAACATTTTGCCCTTCATTAAAATACCTTGCAATAGACAAAATTATCTTTTCACTTTTTTTTAAATTATTATATTGTTAGATTAAGGCCTCCTAAAATATATGGGAAGAATCTTATAAAATAAATATATAGAAAGAAATAAGGAATCCTAAACTGCCTAAAATATATGAATCCTACAATATATATGAGTCCTAAAATATATGAAAAGAAATTAATAGTCCTAAAATATATGTAAAGAATCACATTTTATTTTAATTAAATATATAGGCTTGACATATGCGTTTCAACCCCAGGGATCAAAATTCTTTTTTACCTTTTTCACGTTTTTTTTTTTTGCAAATATGAGCTTTTCTCTCTAGGCTTTTAAGCTTCTATTTATTGCCTTTAAAAAAAATTTACCTTCAAAATAAGTTCAGATTCTTTTGTTATTGATTTAAATTAGGCTTAGTAAAATTAAAGATCCTTCTTGGCTTTCTTTTAATAATTTTAAATTATTTGTATTTGGTTTCGTAAATAGATCATTATTGATTGATTTTTAATATATTTGTTCAGATGAATAAAGATTTATGTGAAACATGCAAAAGAGACTTCATGTCGATTACGAGTAAATTTAAGGTATATTTTTTATGTTCTAAATTTTATTTCTTATTCATGTAGCTCTATTTCTTGTTAAAGTGTAATTCAAGTTAATACTCTTTTGTCAGAATCATACCAACAAAAAAAACTATTGAGAGACAAATAAAGTGAAAATTGTGATTTATCATGATAACAAATACTCCTTAAAACATAGTGTCAAGTAAGTATTAAACAAAGTCATTAGTTGGCTAGAAAAAATAAAATGGGGATTAGAGATTTCATGAGTTAGCAACTCAAATTTATAATCGATTTCAGTCTACCGCAGGTTCTTAGAGATAGACGCTAGGAATAATTTGCATCGCTCGATTTATGTTTTAGTGTCATCATCGAAACTCTAAAACATATTTTTCCTCTCAAAATATAATATTAAATAATTGATATTTCAACATATCTTTTTTTCTTTTTTAATTTTTTTGTTCATATATTTATTTCAGAATTTATAATTATTAGTCTTGGACGAGAAGATGCATGGAATGGAATGTGATTTTACTTGCCTTGACGTGGGTGGTATGGAAAGAGAGAAATGGGAGATTTTTTGAAGGGTGACTTTTCTCTATCAAGAAATTAACCTTACATGACTTTAAATGGATCTGATTCATAATAACGGGATTTATGAAGGCGGATTAAGTACATTATTCGATATAAATGATAGTAATTTATTCTTTTATGTACACTTATTATTATCAACATTCACACGTGCGAAGCACATATACTTGACTAGTATTTAATAAAAACAAGTGACATTTACGACATGTCTGCCTGCTTCAGCTGCTTCAATCATAATTTTATTGTATTATCCTAATTAATTATTATAGTAAATGCATTGTTTCCACCCTGAACTATAAATAAAATTTTTGAGATACACCCGAACTTAAAGAGGGTCCTATTACCCGCTGGACTAATTAAAACCATATTTTTGACAACCTTAGTGCCTACGTGGCACATACGTGTGCCTACATGGACCTTCAGTGTGTTGATTTAGTGTGCCACGTATGTGCCATATAAGCAGTAAGGTTGCCAAAAATATAGTTTTAATTAGTCCAGGGGGTAGTAGGACCCCTTTTAAGTTGGAATGTGTCTCAACAATTTTGTTTATAGTTCAGAATGGAAACAGTGAATTTTCTCTAATTATTATAAATCATTTATGCATTAAAAAATTAATAATATTTAATAAAAAATAAGTAAAATAGACATTTATGACATGTCTGCTTCAGCTACTTCAATCGTATTTTTACATATAAATATTAAAAATTTAATAATATTTAGTAAAATAAAAGTAAAATAGACATTTATAATATGTTTGCTTCAGCTCTTCAATCATAATTTTACTATATCACCCCTAATTAATTATTATAAGTTATATAAGTATTAAAAAATTAATAATATTTAATAAAAAGATAAAATAGATAGAAAATGATAAATTAACTCTTGATGTTTTAAATTAACTTGACGTCTTATATGAGACCCACTTAAATTTTTTTTGCAAATATTTTTTATAGTAATTTTGATATATCACTTCTAATTAGTTATTATAAGTTACTTAAGACATGTTTGCTTTGTTGTTTCAATTGTGATTTTACTATATCACCCCTAATTAATTATTATGGTCAAAGCATTGATATATTTCATAAAAAAAAAGTAAAATGGATACAAAATGATATGACAATATAAAAAATTTGATTCTCAATCAAAAATTACATTATTGTTGCATAAATTGGAATGGGACATAGGAAAACATAGAGTGAGTTTCACTACTGAAGCAGGTAGCAGGTCGACATGTTTGCTTGTGCTGCTAGCTTCAACTGCTTCAATCGAGATTTTACTATATCACCCCTAATTAATTATTATAAGTCATTTACGTATTAGAAAATTAATAATATTTAATACAAACCTATAAAATAGACATTTTTGTCATGTCTGCTTCAGCTGCTTCAATCATAATTTTACTATATCGCCCCTAGTTAATTATTATAAGTCATTTTAGTATTAACAAATTAATAATATTTAATAAAATAAAGTGAAATAAACATAAAATGAAGAATTAACTTTTGATGTTTTAAATTAACTTGACGTCTTATATGAGGCTCACTTAAATTTCTTTCCCATAAGTATTTTTATAGTAATTTGTCATATCGCTTCTAATTAGTTATTACAAGTCATTTAAGACATGTCTGTTGCATTACTTCAATCGTGATGTTACTATATCAGCCTAATTAATTATTATGGTCATTTAAGCATTAAAAAATTAATAATATTTTATAAGAAAAGATAAAATAGACACAAAATGGTATGTCAACATACAAAATTTAGTTGACTATCAAAATTATATTAGTGCACATGTCCCGACCCAAACTACTGGACTGTGCGGGCACCTAGTATTCTAAGATGCTAGGACAACACTTATTACCCAATTAAAAATATGCGGAATACTTCTATTTTTAAGGAAATGCTGGACTAAATATAATAAAGTAAATAAAATACTAATAAATAATAATTTTTCAAAAACTTCGTACAACTGTCCTTCACTATTCCAAAACTTGGTTAAACATGTACAAGAGTTATCTACTACAGCATAGACTGACAATAAAATAAATAATACAAAAGACTGTTACATCTGTTAGGAAGAAAGTGCAGAATATCGTGATCCATCTAGTAACTACAAACTAACCTACATCCAGTCTACACCCCAAGAAGGAATGTAGAAGAGTAGGGTCAGTACAACCACACGTACTGATAGGCATCACTTACCGTGTTAGTCCATATAATCATAAAATAGAATTAAGAAAAATAAATCATGACATCTTGAATGGAATATAATTCAACTAAGGTTGTAATAACATTATTACTTTACCTATACAAGTTACATCATTCAACTGCTCTTCCAACTCCATTAGTATTATACTCACTGCTAACATACTCTAGCCTCATTAATTAACACCATCAACCACAATCTAATGCTAATACATCACTATCCATCTTTATTCACCTTATTTTTTTTATTGCTCACATTCACAAGAACAAACTCGTAATCACAGACAACCCACACTAAACTCTCAGGATAACAACCAAATATTCTCCTGTAATATTAAAGAATGAAACTAGCCATTCTGGTAAGCTACGATTACAACACGTAAAAATAAAGCAAGTAAGTCAACATACAAGTAAGTATAAAGTTTCACTTTTTCAAATGCATATCAAACAATCAATCTCAATGATACAATCAAGTAGAGAATACAAGTCAACTCACATCTCAATAAGATACACCAGAGAACTCAAGTCTCATTTGCTATCTTATAAATACTCTTCAAGAAGGATTAATTCAATTATTGAAATTTCGAAATCAAATCTTTTAGATTATTCATTGGATTCATCACTCTATATCACTTTATTATTGATCGGTTCCTTTATTATTATTATCACCATACCAACTCGTGGCATTTGATCCAATCACATCTCGCAGCAATATCAAAATTTAACGTCGGCTACATTACTTAAGAAATTAATAAAGTAACAATATCAAAATTTAGCATTGGTCATATTGCTACTAACAATCTTTCCATAAGTAACAATTATGTCCTTCTAAATCTCATAATTAGAACACCATTAGTATGTTATTAGATTATTAAACCACACGACCTTTCAAAATCAATACTAATTTGTATACACATGATAAAGGACTTATTTTTGCCAAACTAGTCATGACCTGCAGGGGACAATTGAAGTCCATGTATCGTACTGGCGTGGTACCCAATCCTCCATAAATAAATATTATCAATATTCATATTCATACAGTGTGATACCCAATCCTCTATAAATAAGTAATATCAATATTCATATCCATACCGGTATGGTACTCGATCCTCCATAAATAAATATTCTCAATATTCACATTCATACCGGTGCGGTACCCGATTCTCCATAAATAAGTAATATCAATAGATAAATTATTTTTATGAATACTAAAATAAGAATATCATAAAATAAATCATAATTTAACACTTAAGCATGCAAGTCACTATTGGAGGATTACTTACTCATCAATTATTAAAATATCACTAACTTTTTTCATATAATACAATCATCTCACAAATTCAAATCATCTATCCTTTAGATATTACTATGCTCATCAATACATGATCCTAGCATGATTCTCCTCATCATATTATTTTCCAATACATACAACTTAATATCATTATAACTCAACTAGGTTCATCACGAGAACAACTAAGAACTATCATGTAATACCCTAAGAATTCCAACCGATAGTAGAACTATGCTTCAAACTCATGAGAAATAAATTTTAGTGATTTGGTAGTTTTATGATCAAGTTTGATGTGTATTAAGGCCTCGAATATGTCCTAGCTATTAGTCAAATCAAAACATCCCTTACTGATTGAATTCTTGAGAAGGATATTGGTATATTCAACTTCAAACGAGAATATTTTTTATTATACTATGAATTTTTGAGCTCATGATTTATCTTTCCAACGATACCAATTTTTCCAAAATCCGGTATCAAGGTAAAAAGTTATGGCCATTTTACAGTGAGTTATTCATACTGCCAAAGTGTGACGGAAAGATCGACGAACCATCATAACTGAGGTAGTAAGCCTTTTTTCTAGCCAAAAAGTGATGGGTTGAATGGACGGTCCATCCATAGGGAGACGGTTCATCGCTCAAACAGCCGGGGACCTCCGTTTAGTGATTTTAAGTCATTTTTAAAAGAATTTTTGGGTCCTTTCCACCCTTTTTAACACCTAATTACATCAAATAAAAACTCATAACTTCATATTCATCCATAGCATCAAAATTAGGGTTCCTTTCAAAATCAACCTTCAAGAATAAGGTTCAAACCCTTCTTCAAGAAAACTCAAGAATCAAAACATCCTCATTCAATAACCTTCAAGAAAAGACTCCAAGAACATTATCAAGGCTTTAAAAGTCAACTTGTTCCATTGAATCAAGCCAAATAAGGTATCCAGGGTTTCAACAAGAATAAATCTTTCATCCTTGTGCCCAAAACCTATTTTAATTACAAAAGTTATATGATTTTAGGTAATTTCTCATGAAATTGAAGTTAAGGTATATACCTAATTTTTATTATTTGAAGATTATGAGATTTTAAGTGATTGAATGTTGAATTACATGACTATTTTCATATATTTATTCATGTAATGCGATTTTCTAGATTTTCCCAATTGAGTTTAAGCATGATATTGAGATTTTTATTTCATTATTTTGATATTCTTGAAGTATTTTCAAGAAGCATATTGAGTATGATGGTTTACTATGATATTACATGAGTATGTTTATATTTTCATGCTTATTGCTGGAATTTTCAAATTTTGAGTTGATTTATCAATAATTACATTATCAAGCATGAACCTTTTGGTTTTTTTACATAAGTTTGAAGCATGGTCTTTAAGCCCTAAGATTTAGTATTGATATTTCAAAAAGATTATGATTTTAAGCCTCTTTGATGATTTTTTACCAAGTTTCAAGAAAGAAATTGATCTTTTGATCCTAAGCTAAGACAAGGAATCCACATTATTCACATAGTTTGAGATTTAAAGAAGAGAAGCATAATTTGTCTTGATTATAAACTCTTAAGCTATTTTAAGGTGGATTTCAAAAAATTCTGAGCAATAAGTATGGGATTAGTATTTAGCACCGAGTTGGGTATGATTCGAAGGTCTCATGCCCCAGAACTACGTGCCACCGTAGGTTTCTGAATTTACCCATAGTGGGCTAAGATAGTGATCACTAAAGTTAAGGTTCTATTTCAATGGCAAGGATAGAATAGCTCTTCCCAATATGGGCAAGACGTTGGACTCCATGTCAGCTCATATAGTTTATGTCGGTTAGAAGAAACTCCCAATGTTCTACAATCTCTAAGTTCAAAAGAAGTCCCCTATTCTCCTTAAGATAAATGTATATGTTTTGAAAGCTATTGTTTTAAGATTTCCCAAGTTCCCAAAGTCTCCAAGTCTCCAAAGCTTTATAGTCCTAAAGTTCCCAAGTTCTTGAGTTCCCAAAGTCCTATTCTCCTCAAGATAAAAGCATAAGTTTTAAAAGTTATTTCTTTAAGATTCCTTTTGCTTACAAGCATTGAGAATAAGAGGAGAATACAAATTTTAGAACTAAGCATAATGACTCACGAGATTTATACTACATGTTTAATTATTCATGATTTATGAGATTTAGATTTCAGATTTATTCAAGCTATGTGAGTCATTTATATCAGCATGCATGGTTTTATAACGAGTAATGATATTGTTGACTTAATGAATACACTCCTATATACTTAGTACATCCTCAAAGTACTGATCCACATATATTTCTATGTGATACATTGTCTCATAATGTAGGTTCAAGATCTAGTAGGCACATTCAGACTCAGACAGTTACAGATTCCAGCCAGCAAGGTGATGAGTCCTCCTACTTCGAGGACTTTAGTTGGATTTATTTATTGTGTCTTTTCTTATTCATATGTATTGATTAGCGATAGTTGGAGTATCTTCCTAACTAATTATAGTCAGTATAGTAGAGGCTTCACAGATTTCAGTTAGAGTCAGTATTATTATTTTAGTCCCTCTCTTCAGAGTTTATTAGAATGTAAAAGTGGTATCAGTATTGTGTTTTACAAATTTCAGCATTTCTCTATGTTTCTGCATAGTAAACTCATTCATTTATTCATATTTAATCAGTTGCTTAGTAGTATGCCATTAGAAGGGTTAGATTGGGATCAAAGGTGGTCCTAAGCACCGAGTGCGTCTCGGGATAGATTTTTAGGGCGTTATAATCTTGGTATCAAAGCACAAGATTCAAGTGTCCTAGGATGTCTGTGAAGCCGTGTTTAGTAGATTCTTGCAAAATGGTACAGAGATATCTGTACTTTTTTTCGAGAGGCTACACGACATTTAGGAAATATCTCCATTCTTTCAAGTCTCAGATCGTGCCATAGAAAGGTTCTCTATGAAACTTAATAACTTTTTATCCTACTCTATTCAGGCCATCTCTGACTTATTTTCAAGGTATCAAGGTACTAGAAATAGTCAAGTTTAATTCTCTATAGATAGTTATGGGATAATAAGAAGGCTAGAGAGTATCCCATCAGTGCTTTTGAGTTTTGAAGATTGAAGCAATTTATCGTGCACTAAGCCCAAGTCAGATGTGCATTCATATTCCTCCTCAAAATCTATAATGTTAATCTATACTTCTCTATCTATGTAATGTCCTAAAGATAACATGATCGGCAAGTTCCAATTTCCTCCTCTGATAATGCTCTTAGATTTTCTTACAAGAAGTTTCATAATGTACCCAAAGGGATTTGAGAGGAGCTCTTTAGTGTATCATAAGTCCTTTAAGCTGGAAGTTATGTCCTCATTCTTATGAGTTGTCTAGTTGATGTAGAATTAGATATGTATTCAGATTGCCCATTGACCCTTTTAATATAGATAATGCTCATGGGAGGAGATAGTATGAACCTAGACTATTAAGTGTAGTATGCATTCGAGGGATATTATGAACTTTAGTGTTATGATTTATGAATAGTAGAACCTTATTATAGTTGAAATTATGGGTATAGAAGAGTAGTGTCAAGAAGATGTGTGAATGAGAATTGGTAGGAAGTATAGATGTAAGCTTATGCATGTTATCGAGATGCGTTAAGGTGATGTGTTCTTGTGTGTTAGTTTAGTGGAAGGTAGAGACAGAGTTATTAGTAAGGTGAATTGTTGTTACTTGAAGTACGGGAAGATTTATTGATAGTATTTATTATGTCTGAAAAGTATAGGATATTAATGAAGCATCTGGTGGTCTAGTGGCATTAATTTAGGTTTTTTTTTAGATGGAAAAGAGGGTGTTTAGTTGAGACTTATAGAGCTATTATAGTAAATCAGATGCATAAAAGGGTAAATAATAATGAGGTGTAGAAAGAGGATGTGTTAATGGATTATGATAAGATAGGCCGTATGATTTTGAATGATTATTATTGCTTGGAAGTTCTAGTGGAATAGTGTTTCCCGATGTTATATTTTATAGTTTCTGAGGGAGAATTGTGTCTAACGTGAGTTGTCAAATCATGCTTGACACTAGACATTAAGTTTGAATAGTGGATGGTTACCAAGGTGGGTGTAATGGTTCCCTGGTTAGTGCAGCTAATTATATGGGAGTGATATTGTAGGCTTGAACCATGTATGAAAGAGTTTAAGTTTAGTTATACACCATTAAGTTTGGTGTTGCAAGTATAATGTGCAACTGTATGCTCAAGGTAATATAGTGTTGCTTTGTCTTTCTAAGGTTATTACGTGTTGTGTATGGTTGGTAATACCCTTGAGTTGATAAGTATGAATGAGTTTATGTAGTATATAGTGTTATTGCCAGTTAACTTATGGGTTACAGGTTGGTGATATGGTAAGTTAGAGATGTGATATTATCAGAGTATGAAGAAATTTCAGCAAAGGTTTAAAGATATCCATGTTTAGTGTTAGAATCTAAGTTGGCGAGTGTTTAAGTTGTTATATGATGGCTTATGGGGCTATAGAAATATAAGAGTTGAATCTTAGAAGGAGGTGTTAGTATTGGGTATTACACGAGAAGATACAGTCCTTCAAGGTAAGTTTAGTTTTATGTGTATTGATTTTATCCCAGACTCTAGAATAAAGTAATTACGGTTTAGATTAAAGTTTCTAAATGGTTCGCAGACTAACAGTGATGGCTTAAGTCTAAGGGGGAGATGACAGAAGGAGTAACCAAGTCAGACTTCCAAATTCTTGTTAAAATGCCTGTGTAGTGTAGAAAACCGATAAGAGAAGACGATGCACGACCTATTTTTATTTCAGTACTTTTAGTTATCCTAATACCTAATCATGCCATATGTTTCAGTTCCATGATCATAGTTCATTTTCATGCAAATGATAGAGAATCATGTACCCTCATATTTCCCAAAATAAGGAGTTCCAGTTCTTTCAGCAATTGGAATCACATTCCATAAGTGATGAACTCTAAATTTAGGTTATGCAGCTTATGACTTATGTACTCAAGCTTTACAATATATTCAGTTCAAGCACTCAAGTAATACTCTTAATGATCAGCAAAATTCTAATTTATACCATGTATGTCCTCAGATCAGACCTCTTTGACGAGTTCATGATATTAAATATTTTATTCCTCAAGCGTCAGTTGAGTGTCAAGTTATACACAGTATCCCTTCATGTTTCAGGTCCTTATGATCTAACTTTTTATTATTTTTCCTTAGGTGAAGATATTGATGATGAACAGTTGTTTGGATGGGAGAAAGTAAACATTTCTTATTAATGAAAGATAGTTGTATGCTTATTTTAGCTAAGGCTATGAGTGTGAAGTAGGATTAAGGCCAAGTCATTGATACACGTCATGGTTAGTTAAAGTTTTATATGCTATGTGTGAGTAGTTAAAATTTTATGTATGTCTTCCTAAGAATAGTGTATGGAATTTGTTTTTGATAGAGGTTTGTAGGATATGGAAAAGATGCTTTGTGAGCGTTTGTTTAGAAATACATACGGGGTTATGAAGATAGGCTTGAATGTCATGTTTGTATACATGCGGAGGGATGTATTGAGCTTGGTGAATGTCTAGTACTAGGTGGATTGTAGTTGTTTGAGTGGTAATGAGGATTATTCTGGAGATAAGAAGTCGTGAAAAGTGCAGATGCATATGAATTCATGATTCTGACTAGTGTTATGTATGGTGTTATGTGTGATACCTTATGATTTCGAGTTAGGCTTGACCATAATGAGAGAGTTGGGTTTAGTTAGACTTTGGTAGATGGATTTGTCAATGTCCATGTGAGAATTATAAGTTGAGTCAATAAGTATGGTGTTTAAGGGGAAAGGTTTGTTGAGAGAGTATTTTAGAAGTGTGGCTAAGCTTTAAAGTGAGAAGTTGCATTGCTTGAGGCCTAGTACTTCTATCCCGACTTATGATTCACAGGTCTATGTTCCATGCTGTATTTGGTACAATGTTGTAATTCTTTATTCTGAGGTCTTGTTCAGATCATGCCCAGAGTCCCTTACTCCCTAATGGACTTAGAAATTTCTTAGAAAGGTGTTGAAGAAATACCCTATTTGGGGGAGAGCATTCAATATAATTCAATCCGTGCAGCCAGAAATCCAGTTTACATCTTCTGATTTAGTCCAGTCTCACTACCTAAAATTTCGTCGAGTATGACCATTTCAAGATATAGTTTGTTCGCATCCAAGTAGATTGCAAAATTCAGTTCAGTACATGCATCATGCATTAGTTTCAAATTTAGATATTAAGTCATGGTTCAGTCCGTAAATATCCTGTATATCATCTTAGTCTTTTCTAGTATTTCGACCAAATTAGTATCATTCGGAGATGAATGATCGTGAGGAGGGGGTGTTTTAACACCCCAAGTTTTAATGTCATAAACCTCTCATCTCTTCTCTGCGAACTCAGATCCAGTCGAAGGTGATAGTCTTCCTTAATTCAATTCTTTTCTAATCAAAGATTCAGCTATATAGCTATTATTATTATAAGTTCATGCATTCCCAAAAGTACTCAAAAGATTAAAATGATATAGAATCAGTTTAGCAATTTATTTCAGCTATGCATCCTCAATTTTCTCAGCTAGCCAACCTCATTCGAGGATGAATGTTTCCAAGGGGGAGATATTGTAATACCCCGAGAATTTCAACTGATAGTAGAACCATGCTTCAAACTCATGAGAAATAAATTTTAGTGATTTGGTAGTTTTATGATCAAGTTTGATATGTATTAAGGCCTCAAATATGTCCTAGCTATTGGGCGAATCAAAACATCTCTTACCGATTGAATTCTTGAGAAGGATATTGATACAGTCAACTTCAAATAAGCATATCTTTTATTATACTACAAATTTTTGAGCTCATGACCCACCAAATGATAGATAATTGAATTATCTTTTCAACGATACCTATTTCTCTAAAATATGGTATCGAGGTAAAAATTTATCGTCGTTATACAATGAGCTATCTAGACTGCCAAAGTGCGACGAGAAGGCTGACGGACAGTTGCCCAAACCATTGCAACTGAGGCAGTAGGCCTGTTTTCTGGCCAAAAAATGATGGGTTGAAGGGACGGTCCATCCCCAGGGCAACGGTTCGTCGCCCAAACCATTGGGGACCTCCGCTTAGCAATTTTAAGACGTTTTAAAAAGGATTTTTGGGTCCTTTCCACCCTTTTTAACACCTAATTACATCAAATCAAAGCTCATAACTTCATATTCATCCATAACATCAAAATTAGGGTTCCTTTCAAGATCAATCCTCATGAACAAGATTCAAACTCTTCTTCAAGAAAACTAAGAATCAAAACATCATCATTCAAGAACCTTCAAGAAAAGCCTCCAAGAACATTCTCAAGGCTTTAAAACTCAACTTGTTCCATTGAATCAAGCCAAATAAGGTAAGTGGGGTTTGAAAAAGGATAAATCTTTCATCCTGGTGCCCAAAACCTATTTTAATTACAAAAGTTATATGCTATTAGGTGATTTCTCATGAAATTGAAGTTAGGGTTTATACCCAATTTTTATAGTTTGAAGATTCTGAGATTTCAAGTGATTGAATGTTGAATTACATGACTATTTTCATATATTTATGCATGTAATGCGATTTTCCAAATTTTTCCAATTGAGTTTAAGCATGATATTAAGATTCTTGATTTCATTATTTTAATATTCTTGAAGTATTTTCAAGAAACATATTTAGTATGATGTTTTGCTAAGATATTACATAAGTATGTTTATATTTTCATGCTTATTGCTCGAATTTTCAAATTTTGAGTTGATTTATCAATAATTACACTATCAAGCATGAGCCTTTCGGTTTTCTTTTACATAAGTTTGAAGCATGGACTTTAAGACCTAAGATTTGGTCTTGATATTTCAAGAAGATTATGATTTTAAGCCTCTTTGATGATTGTTTACCAAGTTTCAAGAAAGAATATGATCTGTTGATCCTAAGCTAAGACAAGGAATCCACATTATTCACATAGTTTGAGATTTAAAGAAGAGAAGCATAATTTGCCTTGATTATAAACTCTTAATCTATTTTAAGGTGGATTTCCTAAAAGTTCTTAGCAATAAGTATGGGAGTAGTATTTAGCACCATGGTGGGTATGATTCCAAGGTCTCAAGTCCCAGAACTACGTGCCACCGTAGGTTTCTAAATTTTCTCATAGTGGGCTAAGATAGTGATCACTAAAGTTAAGGTTTTATTCCAATGGAAAAGGTAGAATATCTCTCCCTAACGTCAGAAAGATGCTGGACTCTATGTCAGCTCACATAGTTTATGTCGGTTAGAAGAAACTCCCAAAGTTCTATAATCTCTAAGTTCAAAAGAAGTCCCCTATTCTTCTTAATATATTTTGAAAGCTATTATTTTAAGATTTCCCAAGTTCCCAGAGTCTCCAAGTCTCCAAAGCTTTATAGTCCTAAAGTTCCCAAGTCCTTGAGTTCCCAAAGTCCTATTCTCCTCAAGAAAAAAACATAAGTTTTGAAAGTTATTGTTTTAAGATTCCTTTTGCTTACAAGCTTTGAGAATAATAGGAGAATACAAATTTTAGAACTAAGTATAATGACTCACGAGATTTATGCTACATGTTTAATTATTCATGATTTATGAAATTTAGATTTCAGATTTATTCAAGCTATGTGAGTCATTTATATCAGCATGCATGGTTTTATAAAGTGTAATGATATTGTTGACTTAATGAATACACCCCTATATACTCAGTACATCCTCAAAGTACTGATCTACATATATGTCTATGTGCTACATTGTCTCATAATATAGGTACAAGATCTAGTAGGCATATTCAGACTCGAACAGTTGCAGATTCCAGCTAGAAAGGTGATGAGTCCTCCTACTTTAGGGACTTCAAGGTGATGAGTCCTCCTACTTTAGGGACTTCAGTTGGATTCATTTATGTTGTGTCTTTTCTTATTCATATGTATTGATTAGCGATAGTTGGAGTAGCTTCCAAACTATTTATAGTCAGTAAGTAGAGGCTTCACAGATGTCAGTTAGAGTCAGTATTGTCATTTTACTCCCTCTCTTCAGACTTTATTAGAATGTAAAAATGGTATCAGTATTGTGTTTTATAGATTTCAGCATTTCTCTATGTATCCGCATAGTAAACTCAGTCATTCATTCATATTTAATTAGTTGCTTAGTAGTATGACATTATAAGGGTTAGTTTGGGATCACTTATGGTCCTAAGCACCGTGTGACATCTCGGGACAGATTTTTTAGGCGTTACATATCATGTCCACGTACTTTATTTACAACAATCTCCTTGCGGGCATATAGCACATAATATCATAAATATTACATAATTAATCAATAATATAGTTTTTGGGATTAAAGTTAAGTTCTCGTGTCTTTATCCACCTCAAATCTATGCCCGCAAACTTAGACATGCTTTCTCTCATCAATTCTAAATTATGAAACTATAAAATAACACAATCTTCTACTCATTAAACCTAGAAGGATGCTCTTTCCTTTCATTCATGCCTTGGAATAATCAATCATCTAAAATCAATCAATTATAAGAGTAATTAAATAATTACTCTTCAAACAAATATCTTGGCGATTCAAGCCCACTAATTCTATCATTAATTCAAGATCTATATCATTCCCCAAGTTCAATTAACCATTAATTACCTATTTCAAGATTAATGCATCTCCATTATTGGAGTTTATATGCTAAAAGTCTCATCTTTACGGAATTCAAGGTTCCTAACCATTAAAATTTATAATCTAGTTTACAAAATTTATGTTAGGAATCTTTAATTTATAGTTTAGAATCAGCTCTAGGTCATATAAAAAACACCCATGAGTATTCCCAAAAAATAATTCCACCATTAAATGTCTTTCTAAGGATTCTAAGATATTAAAGGATTAAAAAATGAAGAAAATAATAGAAAAACTTACCTCAAAGAAGGAATTTCACCTTAAGCTTTGGGAAATCACCTCTCTAGGGTTGGAGGATGACATTTGGGATTTTTAGACCTACAATACAGCTGAAGTTGATTTAAATACCATAAGAATTTTTGCTACAATAAAATCCCGTTTCAGCCCGAATAGTACAGTCATAACTTTTTACTCCGAATTCGTATTGGTGAATGGCTTGTTGCGTTGGAAAGAAGATGATACAATGATGAGATAATCCTTTTAATTTGTGTCACAATAAGTAGTTAAAATCTTAGTTTTAGCAATTGAAAATCAGTTAACACTTAGCACTATTCACGGTCACAAAGTTAGTTATCACTCTGCACTTAGCAGTAGCTTAGTTGTTAGGCAGTTATTCAGTTACTTAGAAGGGTGAAGTTGATATTAGCTAATTTGTTGTATAAATATATAATGTAAATCATTGTAAATACTCATTCAATCAATACAATTTACCTCAGTTCTCCTTAATTTCTTTGTTCTCTATTTTTTCTTGGCTTAAGCCCTGAATTTACTTTCATCTTCTTTGAGTATCTTACTCCTAGATTAACAAATTCCATTCCAGTTACTTTCTATTGAATCAATTGGTATCGAAGCCACTCATTTATCATTTTAGTTAACCATGGTAGTTCATGATAAAAACTCTGACAAATCGAATGAGTAAGTCGATGGTAAGGTTTCTCAGATTTAAGATCAGTTGCAGAAATTAATAGAGAGTATGTCGAGCATGTATGAAAAAAATGTTCAAAATGATAAAGAACTTTTGGGGATCAAGGAAACCCTGGGATCTTTGATGTACAAGGAGAATAAAAAAGAGCAGGAGAGATCTGAATCCTCCACCATCAGAAGTTATCCAGCTGGGATACAGAATGAAGGTCATAATAAGGATTTCTATGGAGCTGGAAATTATGGTAATTGATTGTTTTTTATTCGGTACTCCAAATTGTATTTCCCTCATTTTTATGGTTATGATTTGCATACTTGGTTATACAAATTTATCAAGTTTTTCCTATGGAAGAAATTTCTTTTGAACAAAGTGTTAAGGTTGTTTCCATTTATTTAGATGGTGAATCCATTGCATGGGATAGATCATATATGAATTTTCAAAATTCTTTAGATGATATATCGTGGACTGAGTATGTTTTAGCCTTGAATGAGAGGTTTAGGGATGGATTTAAGGATCCAATGGAAGCCTTAAAGAACCGTAAACTAGTAGTGTCAAGGAGTACTAAGCTGAATTTTATAGATTTTTAACTACAGTTAATATTTCAAATAAGAATGCTGTAAGTTGTTATTTTGTGAGATTAAAGCCTAAATTGAATAAATCAATTAAGATCCAAGCACCTAAAACCTTATCTCAGGTTTACAAGATTTCTAGATAACTGGAAGAAGTATTTAAAGCACAGGCTAGATCATAGGGTTACAAATCACTGGATAAAGAGGGTAATGTCATATTACCCACTCCAACTACTTTGATCACCTCTAGCTACCAGAAAGACACAACCTCTTAGCCAGTTTTTCTTAAACCAGATAAATTCAGAATGCTAACTATTGTAGAAATGAATGCAAAAAGGGCTAAAGGACTTTTATTTTACTATGATGATAAATATGTTGTTTGTAATAATTGTAGATCCAATAAACAACTATTAATGGTAGAACTGATAGATGAGAAGGCATCCTTTGATGGGGAAGATAATACTCTAATTAGAAAATATGTTCAAAATGTCAAGAAACTTGATGAACTCATGACTATTTTCTTGCAAGCTTTCACAGGTGCACATGGTTATCAAACCATTAGGGTCATTGGTTATCATGAGAAAAGACCCATACAGGTTTTAAATTAATACTAGTGTAACCCTCAACTTCATTGATCAAGAGATGGCTAAGAAGTTAGGGTGTAAGCCTTGTGATATATCTGAACAGTCTGCTAGTGTAGCAGATGGTAGACAAGTGCAGACTACTACTGTATGTAAGAACTTACAATGGTTGCTTCAAGGCACGACATTTACATCTAATTTCTTACTATTACCTTTGGGAAATGTGGATATTGTATTAGGAGTGTAGTGGTTGAATAATCTTGGTAGAATTTTGTTTGATTTTAAGAACAGAACTATAGAATTCAAATATCAAAGGAAGAAACATCTGTTAAGAGGTGCAACTGGCTAGCTAAAATCTTTAAGGGCTAGTTCCTTACTTAAAGGTGTGGGGTCTGATGCTTAGTTTTACATGATGGATGTCCTTACTGCTGCAAATTTTGGCACTTATTGTTATAGCATTCAAGCTTCACAAGTTACTGAACTACATCCTAAACTGTCTGTATTACTATAATAGTTTACTGCTATTTTTGAACCTTCTACTACTTTACCACCCTATAGAGGTTCATTTGACCATAGAATACCTCTCAAGGACTCTGACATACCTGTCAATAAAACACCATATAGATATCTTCGTATGAAGAAGGATATTCTTGAGAAATTGGAGCAGGAGATGCTAGATCAAGGAGTTATTCAGCATAGCACTAGCCCTTATGCTTCTCCTGTGGTATTGGTAGGTAAAAATAATGGATTTTAGAGGTTATGTGTGGATTATAAGAAATTAAACCAATTGAAAATTAAGGAAAAGTTTTCTATTCATCTTATTGAGGACTTATTGGATCAATTATGAGGATCTTTTGTATTCTCTAAAATAGATCTTAGAGCTGGTTACCATCAACTTAGGATGATTGATAGTGATGCTCAAAAAATAACTTTTAAGATTCATGAAGGCCACTATGAGTTCTTAGTTATGCCTTTTGGGTTAACTAATACCTCATCTTCCTTCCAAAATTTGATGAATATTGTGTTCAAGCCATTATTAAGAAAATCTATACTGGTTTTCTTTGATGAGATTCTTATCTTCAGTAATTCTATGGCTACTCATATCAATGATGTGAAGGTAGCATTTAAGCTTATGGTTCAACATCAGTTATATGCTAAAATATCCAAGTGTTCATTTGGGGTTCCTAAATTTGAATATTTAGGGCATGTGATCAGTCAAGAATATGTAGCAATAGATCCTAAGAAGATCCAAGTTGCACAACAATGGCCTATTCCTATGAACATTATGTAGTTGAGGGGTTTTATAAGTCTTGTATATTATTACAGGAGGTTTATGATGTTTTGTCTTTTGAAGAAACATTTTACATATTTTTCAAGAGATAAATGTATGTTTTCAAGCAATTACTATTGTATCTTATACTAGATTTTAGTTTTTTCAGGATAAGGAGTTAGTTAGAAGAGAAACATGGAAAAATAACAGAAAAAAGAACATCAACGGTCAAACTAACAAACCATCAGCTATGCGATGGACCGCCAGGGAAGCCATCAGAGATAAATAGAATTCTCCAAGTAGAGAATTCATGCGATGGTCCAAGTGGCGGACCGTCAACCTTTCGACGAACCGCCAACTTAGCCGTCAGGCTAAAACAGAACTCAATATTTCAAAGGATCCAGTGACGACTTCTGCAACAGACCATCAATCCAGTAACGGTTTGCCAATATGACCATCATCCCTTAACAGAATTGGACTTCCTGGGACATTTAGTGACGAATCGTCAGGCTTACTGTCAACTTGGACGCGACTTTTCTAAGATTTGAATTTTAAATCCTCTGCACCTGGGAACATATAAATACCCAGTTTAAGTGTTATTTAAGTATCTTTTGCCATATTTTCCAACTATGAATATTATTGTACGTAGTATTCTCTGAGATACAATCTAAAATTATAGATCTAAACATGTTTTATGCTTATTCTCTTTTGAAGATTCAACAACAAATCTTGTGGTTTTTGTAAGTAATTCCTGAATTTATTTATGAGAAACATAATGACCATGTTTTCTTCTTCTATGGAAATGTGTGGCTAAGCTCCCATAACTAGGGTTATGGGAGCCTTAATGTGAAAAACTAATTGGGGTTGTGAAAAAATTTGATTTCCATGATTAGTTAAAGTTTCATAAACTCTTGTTCACAATAATAACCCTTCTTGGTTGCAAATTTGAAGGGTGAGCCTAAGAGCATCACTTGTTTGAATAGAAAAGTGTTTGTTGGGAAAAGAAGGGGTTTACATGGGATCTAAAGGCTTTAACCTTTGGGTTAAGGATTGATGCCTTAACGGGATCAACCCACATGAGATAATAATTGAATGAATTAATATATTCTATAAGTTTAAGAGAATTGAAGGATAATTTACTCACTTAGGTTGAGAAAAAATGGGTAAATTGAAGGATTCAATAACTCTTGCAAATTGAGGTGATTAATTGGAAATTCAAAATAATTCACAACCCTAGCTGCTTGTACATCTTGGTAACCATAACTCTAGTTCGTCTATCCTCATTGAACTACTAGTTGCAATAAGAATAACTGGCTGGAATATTTTCTATTACAAATAACAAGATAAACTTGCAAACCAAAACCCCCCTTTAATTCAGAACCTTTGATCAATAGTCTAGTAACAACTAGGGCTGGGCATATTTTTGTTAAAACCAAAAAAATTGAAAAATCAAATTGAAATTTAAATTTGGTTTTGGTTTTTCAATTTTTCGGATCGATTTCCATTTCCAATTTTTAAAATTTGGTTAAATGGTTTGGTTTTTGTTTTTTTAAAAATAAAATTCAGTTAAACCAAAAATTCAAAAATCCAAAATTGTATTAATAACATATATATATTATTAATTTGTTTTTTTATATATAATATAATATATTCAATATATAAATAATAAATATATAATAAATTTTTTATAACCCTAATTCTCTAAATCTAAATCATATCAGCACAGCAGCTGTTTTCACTTTTCACAGAACTCCTTTTTTATAAATTGCAATGACACCAGAGGTGGATGATAGACCGTCGGTGATAACAACACAAACTCCCTTTCTTTACAATGACACCAGAGGCGGCGACTCATGACTGTGGTATTTGTATTTTTTGATCGGTGACTAACTGATTGAAGTCTTTGTTTAATATGTTTGAGGTGGCGAGATGATATGGTCTATATTTTTGTTGAGTGGCGACCGGCATCCAATGTGGAATAGTGTTTATGATTATTGAACGGCGTCGAGTGGCTAGCGGTGGTAGGTAATTTTGTTTTTGGGTTTTTCTTCTTCTACTTCTACTATTTTCTTGATTTAATGAGTTATGGACTATGGGTTATTTCTCTCAGTTGTATGCTTCTTAGGATGTGGTAAGAATTATGATTGTTTGGGTTTGAGTATGTAAGGCAACATGTGAAGAAGAAGCAGTAATTGTACTATTTGCTGAACCATTTACAGACAGAGATAGTTTGGGTTGTGTTAGTCTTGTACTTTTTATAAGATGATGAATATGTTAAACGGGACAAATGACAATGTTGCTAGCTATAGTTAACAATGTTTTTGTGTTGAATATTCTTTTGGATTATGTTTGTTAGTGAAGCTGAGGTTGCTATCTGCTTTTGTTCCCTTTCAAGTCTATTACACTATTTATGTTTTTTCAGTATAAAATTATTCATCTAATACAGTTCATTTATGTATGTTTAGCCTATATGTGAGTTAATTGGTCAGTGCTCAGCTGAGAATACTCTTCAGGTTAAATGATTTGCTTGGTGAATTACATATATGTGTTCATGTAGTGTATCACTAATCGCCAGACATGATGTGCGATTCTTCTTGAGTACTGGTATTTGATTTCTCATCGCCATTCTCTGCCAAGTTAGTTAGCCTATTAATGGTTTATCAGATTGACTGCCAAGTTTGTATTACAATTTTGCAGTATATGTATATTATAAGCACCCAAAGAAGTGTGCGCATTTGAAATTCTAAATTCTTTTGTTTAAATTATATTAGAACCTAATTATATTATTTTGTTATTTATATTTGGGAATGAAAAATAGGTTTTAAAAAAAATCAGTTTTCTAAAAAAAATCATCAATTTTAAATGCTCAGTTATGAAAAAGAGATGCTCTCTACTTTAATATTTCAAATCAAAATAAAAATCCAAAATAACCGAACCGAATTTGTAGAAACCGAACCAAACTAATTTTATTTCGGTTTGGTTATGGTTTTTATTTTTGTCAATCCAAAAACCAATAAACCAAATCGATATTAAACAATCAGACCAAACCGACCGAACGCCCACCCCTAGTAATAACCACAACACTTAGTGAACACAGTATTCCCTATGATATTCGACCCCAACCTAGTTGGGTTATATATTTGAAAATGACCACTTAATTTCTCATAAAAGAGGTGTAATTTGGGCGTATCAAATTTTGACGCCGTTGTCGGGGAATACGGTTGTCAATTAAGTTTGTGATTGTTATTTGACCTTTGGTCAAGTTTCCCATATTTTACTTTTATTTGTTGTTTTTGATTCATTATAGGTTCATTGTTGTTTATGCCATGCACCAGAAATTCAGGAGAACCGTTATCACCCTTCAATCCTGAATTGCATTTAATTGGTAGAATGGAAGAACAATAAGAATCTGAGAGACTATCCAACTTGGCTAGAGCACAGGTTAAACGGAAAAATGATTGGCAACCAGCTCGTGACCCTAATCCTGATAATGAGGATTTAGGAGATTATGATTTGATTAACCCAGAAAATAGAAGGCCTGCAGAAAATATAGTGGCGGCTGCCAATAGAAATCGAGCAGCCAGAGGGAGAGCAAACCACCAACCTACTATGTAATTTGATCTTGATGAAGAGGAGGATGACTTGGATGAAGCTAGTGTTACAGGAGCGATTATTCCACCTTCACTGGAACCTGGGGTGAAGTTCAACATAACCAGCACCATGATACAACTGCTAAATCTTAAGGGGTCGCTTGAAGGACTTCCAGGAGATGACCCAAATATGCAATTGGTGAATTTTATCAACATTTGTAAGTCCTTTGATAACCCTAGTGTTGGTCAAAATATCATTCGTCTTCGGTTGTTCCCATTTTCTCTGTCTGGGGAGGCAATAATGTGGCTGAATGAGTTGGCAACCAATTCTATAACAAATTGGAGGCAATTGAAAGGACCTTTCCTAGAAAGGTTCTTTCTGCCCTCCAGGATGTTATAGTTGAGTGATGAAATCAGCAATTTCAGACAATTACCAAATGAGGCACTGCATGAAACTTGGATGCAATTTAAGAAAAAGTTGACACAGTATCCCAACCACAAGATGACTGATGAGAACTTAATGGAGACTTTCTATAGAGCTTTGAACTCTATAACCAAACCAGCAGATGACAATGCAGCAGGAAGAGCATTCATGGAGCTTACATTTAATAAGGCTGCAGATATGTTGGAACGATTAACTAAGACAAGTAGAGCTTAGCATACCAAGGATTCAGTGGTAGAAAGCCCTATTATGTCTATTGATATACCGGTAGAGTAGCACAGGAAAGAGGAAGAGCGTGACCAGGACATGGCATACATAAAAGCACAGATGGATCTTCTTACTAAAAATTTATTGTCAGGGAAGACTGAGAAGGTAAAAGTAGTTGGATCGCAAAGTAGAGCTAATTCTGATTCTGAATATGTGACAAACTATCTAAATAATCAGGGGGGTTTTGAGGCAATAGCCAAGGGAATGAAGGTCGAAACTATAATGACAAAACGGGTTACAAAGATAGGGACCAAGGGAATTGGAAGAACAAAAATGATAGGAGTGGACTATATATACCTCCTGGAAATCAGGACAATGTAGCTACTAGTTTAGAAAAGATTTCCATGGAGCACATGATAGAGAAACTGTTAAAGAGAGTTGAGGCTACTAATGTTAGGGTGACAATAATGAAGAGTGAGTTATCTTCCATGAGTCAGCTAGTGAATTTGCACTCAACCTCTATTAACCAACTGGAGCAGTAGATGAGCCAACTCTCAGCTGTATTTAATTAGAAAAAGAGTGGTACATTGTCTAGCGATACAGTGGAATAATCCTTGAAATGATGGCTCATGCATAGCAGCTACCACTCGGAGTGGTAAAGCTTTATCTGGCCCTTTTATGGGCAAAGCTGTGATCGATGATGTGATTGAAGAAGAGTTTGATGTTGATAAAACCCATCCAGTGGAGTCTGAAAAGTTGGATGGTAAATTAAGTACATCTAACCACCATCAGGTTAAGAAGTTAGAGGAAGCATAGAAAAGGAGAAGGAGGCAGTGGTTTCTACCCTTCCAAAACCACCATTGCCATTTCCTCACCGATTGAAGAAGAAAGCTGATGATACAAGGCTTAGAAAATTCATAGCTATGTTGAAGCAGCTGATGGTGAATATGCCTTTAGTGAAGGTATTAAAGCAGATGCCTAGGTATACTAAGTTCATAAAATACCTGGTGACGAAGAAGAGAGCAGTAAGCTTTGAACCAGTGGATAACCTTTACCATTGTGGCTCTATTTCAAGAAGGTCATTGGTGCAAAAGAAAGTGGACCCATGAGCCTTCACGATTCTTTGTACTATCAGGTCTCTTAATTTTGCTAAGGAATTGTATGATCTGGGAGCAAGTATTAACCCGATGTCACTTGATGCTTATAAGAAGCTGGGTTTAGGAGATCCTACACCCACAAATATGCGACTAGTGATAGCAGACAAGTCGTTAAAGCGACCAATAGGTATTTTGTATGATGTGCTACTGAAGGTGGCCAACTTTATATTCCCAAAAGATTTTGTTATTCTGGATTGTGAGATAGACTTTGAAGTGCCCATAATCTTGGGTTGACCCTGCCTTGCAACTAGAAGCGTGCTTATTGACTTGCGTTCTAATGAGCTCTTATTCTGGCTTAATGATGAAGTAGTTTGGTTTGATGTGTGCAAATATATGAAGCATAATAAGGAAATGAGTGTGCCTCTATTGTGGATGTTTATTACGAGGATGACCGAGAAGTGCCAATAGAGGAGAAATTTGCTGTTGAGCCTTTGGTTGCTGTCTTGATAAATTTTGATAGCAAAGGAATCAAAGAGTATGAGGATACTGTGTGTGCCTTGACTGTAATGGGATCATATTTTTATGCTCCCAAGAAGCTGGATTTAGATCTTAAAAATCGCCCAACATCATAGGCAAAGCCATCCATTGAAGAGCCACCAGTGTTGGAGTTAAAGAAATTGCCAGACCATCTATGGTATGTGTTTCTAGGAAGTGAAAACACTTTACCTAAGATTATTGTAGTAGATCTAGGTGAGTAGCAAGTGGAAGCACTTATCTCTATACTTTGGAGGTACAAAAGGGCGATAGGTTAGACTATTGCAGATATTATTGGTATTCCTCCAGGTATTTGCACTCATTAAACCCTGCTTAAGAAAGATTGCACACCGACCATTGAGCATCAACATCGTCTTAACTCACCTATGCAAGAGGTGGTTAAGAAAGAGATCATCAAATGGCTTGATGCAGGAGTTGTATATGTCATTTTTTATAGTAAGTGGGTAAGCCCTATCCAATGTGTGCCTAAGAAAGGGGGAATGACTGTTGTGGTAAATGAGAAAAATGAGTTGATACTGCTTGGGCCTGTGACTGGGTGGAGAGTTTGTATGGACTATCACAAGCTTAACCCGTGGACTTTGAAAGACCACATCCCAATGCCTTTTATGGATCAGATCTTAATCGATTGGCGGGAAGAGGTTGATATTATTTCTTAGATAGGTATTCTGGCTATAACCAGATTTCAATAGCCCCAGAGGATTAGGAAAAAATGATATTCACTTGCTCGTATGGGACTTTTGCCTTCAAGAGGATGCCTTTTAGTTATGTAATGCACCCGCTACTTTTCAACGGTGCATGATTTCCATCTTTTTGGTTTTGGTTTAAGACACCTTGGAGGTGTTCATGGATGACTTCTCAGTAGTTAGTGATTCTTTTGAGCTGTGTTTGATAAATCTGAGTAAAGCCTTACAGCGGTGCGAGGAGTTTAATCTTGTGCTTAATTGGGAGAAATGCCACTTTATGGTAAAGGAGGCCATTGTCCTTGGTGATAAAATTTCAGCCAAGGAGATTGTGGTCGACCGAGATAAGGTTGAGGTTATTGAGAAGCTACCACCCCTTTAATTTCCTTGTTCACGCGAGCTTCTATCGGCGATTAATAAAAGACTTCTCAAAAATTGCAAACCCACTTTGCAAAATTTTAGAGAAGGAGGCCAAGTTTATATTTGATGACGATTGATTAAAGGCATTCGAATTCCTAAAAGGGAAATTGGATAATGCTCCTACTATTGTTGCTCCAGATTGGTCAAAGTCATTTGATATTATGTGCGATGCAAGCGGAGTGGCGCTTGGGTATGTACTTGGTCAGAAGAGGGATAAGCTGTTCCATCCTATTTATTAAGCTAGAAAGTACCTAAATAGTGCTCAAAAGAACTACACTGTTACTGAACGGGAACTTTTTGCAGTTGTTTATGCTTTTGAGAAGTTCCGATCTTATTTTCTAGGAACCAAGGTGGTGTTCCACACAGACCATGCCGCCTTGATATATTTGATGACCAAGAAAGGCACGAAGCCGAGATTAATCATATGGGTGTTGCTTCTCCAAAAATTTTACTTTGAAGTCAAAGATAGAAAGGGATATGAGAATCAAGTTACAGACCACTTGTCTAGACTGGAGGGAGGTCAAGCACTTGAAGATGGGCTAGAAATTGATGATGTATTTCCAGATGAGGAAATCTTGGCTGTTGTGCTAGGAAGAGTGTCGTGGTATGTAGACTTTGCAAACTATGTGGTGAACGAGGTTATTCTGGAGAACCTTTCTTTTCACCAAAGAAAGAAATTTCTTCATGATGTGACATATTACTTTTGGGATGATCCATACTTGTTTCAGCATTGTGCAGATAATATTATAAGGAGGTGTGTCCCAGAAGTAGACATGCTAAACATTTTGGAAGCTTTCCATGCCTCTCCGGTTGGAGGTCACCATGCAGGTAACTGGACTGCTGGAAATTGTTGGAAAGTGGCTACTATTGGCCGACTTTATTCAAAGATGCTTATGAGTTCGTACGGAGATGCGACTAATGTCAACAAAAAGGGTCAATATCAAAACACCATGAGATTCCTTTGACCAAAATGATGGAAGTGAAGTTGTTCGACATATTGGACATCGACTTCATGGGGCCCTTCATGGGCTCATATGTGATGAAATACATTCTAGTTGTTGTCAATTATGTATTGAAATGGGTTGAGACCATCACTTTTTCTGACAGTGAAGGGAAAAGAGTTGTTGCGATCATTAAAAGGAACATTTTCTCTCAATTTGGGGTGCCTCGCACCATCATAAGCGACGGTGGATATCACTTTTGTAACCGAGTATTTCAACCTGCCTTAGCAAATTATGGTGTTAAGAAACATAAGGTAGCAACTCCATACCACCCATAAACTAGTGGGAAAGTAGAGATTTCGAATAGAGAGATCAAAGTCACTCTTGCTAAAATGATGAATGCAAGTAGACAAGACTGGTCTAGGAAGCTTGATAATGCCTTATGGGCATATAGAATAGCTTTCAAGACACCTATCAACATGTCACCGTACCAACTATTTTATGGAAAGGCATGTCACTTGTTGATTGAATTGGAGCATAAGGCGTTGTGGACACTTGGGAGGTTGAACTTGAATTGGAACGAGGCAACAAAGTTGAGATTGGGACAGCTAAATGAGATGGATGAGTTCCGTCTTGGTGCATATAAAAGAGCAGATCTTTACAAAGAGAAGATGAAAAAGTACCATGACGGGAGGATTACAAAGAAAGACTTTCAGAAAGGTGATTGGGTACTCCTCTTCAACTCTAGATTGAAGTTTTTTCCAAGTAAACTTAAATCTAAATAGTCTATCCCATTCAAAGTTAACCAAGTCTACTCATTTGGAGTAGTTAAACTTGAAAATGAAGATGAAAGTGTCTTCAAGGTTAATGGGCAATGAGTGAAGCTGCATATCAGTCCAATGGAATTAATAAAGTGCATAGCTACTACCTATCTCAATAAAGTGTGAGTAACCGAGATAACTGAGTCGTGCCGCAATATTAAATCAGGCGCTAGTGGGAGACAACCCATAAAATGTTGTTGTAATCATAGTTAGGCTTTATTTGTTGTTCTTGTGCAATCTAATGTGTTTGTGAAGTATGCAGGGCTGAAAATTTAGAAAGAATGGAGTTCTATAGTAGAAAAAGGGGTTGACGGGAAGATCGACGGACCGTAAGGAACCTGATGGACTATCACTTGAACCATCAAAGCCGTGTAAAAAATGGACATTCTGGATAAGGATTGACCATTATGTTGGTTGACCATCACTGACTCGACGGACCGCCGCTTCATCCTTCGCACTTAAGGTAAAATTCTGAGATACTGGAAATACTGATGGACAGGTTGATGGACCATCGCTTCATTGGTAAACCGTCAGTGTAATGCCCCAAGAACCTATCCCGAGACATCACATGGTGCTCAAGGCCACACGTGGCCTCAAGAAAACCCTCTAAGACTATCATCACCTTCAGAACTCTCTACAATATGAATCATCATAAAGTAGGGAAGAATAATCATGACATGAACATATTGAGATACGAAGTAATACGGTTCTGTACAAACAAAATACTAAAATCTCTGTACATGCTGGCACACTAGTCTAACAAAGCCTCTACTTCATAGGACTGAGGAGCTATTGGGACAGATCCCCAACTGACTCATACTGAACTGAAAGTAAACAACCATCTATTAACAAGACAAAATCGGAGACACAGGTCCTCGAACCATGAGGACTCACCAACCGCAGAAATGTAGATGAAGGCACCTAAAGATCACTGTCGCTGCTGAGACTGAGCTCCTGAACCTATATCATGAGGAAATATAGAATACAAAAGAGTATGGGAGTCAGTACTTGAGAATGTACTGAGTATGTAGGGGCGGATGCAACATTTTAAATAATATCATAAATGTATAAGAAAATCATGCATGCTGACAATAATAACTCTCTTCGCTTGAATTATCTAAAACATTATTTTCGTAAGTCAACAATAATAACATATGCTTCATAAATCTTATAAATCATTTAACTCAACTCAAACTCTTTGAATCATGATGTAGAGTGACTTAGAATCTCATGGTAATTAGATTATTATAGACATGGGAGTTTCTTATAACCGACATAACTATACCATGTGAGTCGCATGGAGTCTAACATTTTGCCCTCCTAAGGGGAGAACCCCAAATTGGTGGAGGTGTCGTAGTCTTGCCAAGGAGTACAACCTCAATTTCTCAATCACAATCCCATACTCGGCCTCTAGCCGACAATCATCAATACCAATCCTATGGTGGCACTTAGTTTTGAGAAAATACCATATTTCCACTCAGTGCTAAATACTCCTCCCAGACTCAGCTCAGAATGGGTTAGGAAATCCACCTTAATCAATATCAACTCATGGGTCTATTATAAAGATCAAAACATAAAGATATATCTCGTCTATAAATCATAAACATCCTGTGGATTCCTAACTCGACTCAACTCAACACAATCTTTCTCAACATCAAGTACATTTGCTTTCCGAATCATTTTCAAATATCAAAAGCCTCAAGGAAACATCGTAGGACTCATTCTTGACTGTCAATCTCAAATATCGATATATATTAAATAGTCAAAATTTCTCATGGAAAGGCATGACTCATGACACTTGTCTTAAATTGCTTAGAAATCATCAATACATAATGACAATATACAACTCATGGAATAAATTCTCCATTTAAGAAACATGATGGTGAAAGAATCATAAATATCAAACTTATTCAACTCAAATCTCATAAATCATAAATAAAGAAATTTGGGTGTAAAACCACTTGTAAAATCATGTAAATCAATAACAGAAAGTAAATATTTAGGCATAAGAAAGAAACAAGTGTTCTTGTTCAAACCCCACATACCTTGGATTATAATTTTGGAGATGTAGAAACTTGTTTGGAACTTCTTTATCACACTTTTAGACCAAGATTCTTGATGCCCTTGACTTGGGGAACTTAATTCTTGAACAACTTGGAGAAATTTATGGAAGATCCTTGAATTTCTTGGAAGAAGATTGAATTTTTGGGTTTTGGAAGAAACCCTAATTTCTAGATGTTTCTTGGAAGATGAAAGGAGGAAAAATGAAAGCTTATTCTCTACTAGGATATATATATATATATATATATATATATATATATACGACCATATGGGGCGGAAATGACCAAATGCCCTTTTGAAAAAGCTGAAATTTGTTGATCGGAGCCTGTGATGGTAGATCTGACGGTCCGTCAAGTCTCCTGAAGGTCCACTAGATCATCCGTCACTCGAGTGCCACAATTAAAATGTTTTGCCTTGACATGATGATCGAAGTGACGGTCCATCAGGAAACTGACGGACCACCAAGTCGTCCATCACTGAGGGCTAGAAACGAGACATTCTGTATTGACCTGACGGACCCCTTGACGGTCCACCAACTTGGCCGTCGCACGATGGCTTGAAAAAGGAGTCACTGCCTTGGCTTTACGGGGCACTTGACGGTCCACCAGGGACCTGATGGTTCACCAGTTCGACCATCAAACCTGGGCGATCCGATACCGTTTAGTAAAATGACCATAACTCCCTCATCCGCTATCGAATTTCAATGAAATTGGTATCGATGGAAATCTTATTCAATGCTCTACACAAAAAAAGTAGAAATTAGAGAAATACATCATGTTTTAAACATCAATCACTTTGGAAGTCATAGATATCAACTCAAAAGACGGATTTAGGCTTAAGAAATGATCGGGGTATTACAATATCTCCCCTTTGGACACATTCGTCCTCGAATATTGCCAAATAGGCCAAGAACAAGAGAAAATGAGGACGTTCATCTGAAGCGACTCACATTAAAGGGATCACTATACTCTAAACTTTTGAGTACTTCACCAAATGCACGAATCATAGAGGGAATAACCATAAAGCTGAATACATTAGATTAGGAGGAAACTGAATTAAGGGAATAGTACCTTCAACTTGATTCGAACTCGTGGAGAAAAGATGAGGGTAACTGGCTCGCATATCCGCTTCTGCTTCCCAAGTGGCACCCTCTACTGATTGATTTTACCACAAAACTTTAACCAAGGGAACTTCTTTGTTCCTCACTCTACGGACTTGATAATCTAGGATTTCAATCGGGATTTCATCATATGAAAGGCTATCCTGAACATCACAACCTTTCAACGGATCAACAACGATAGAGTCTCCAATGTGCTTCTTGAGCATAGAAACATGAAACACAGGATGGATACCTGACAATTCTACAGGCAACTCAACCTCATAAGTTTTTTTTCAACACGATTCAAAACTCTATAAGGTCCAACATATATGGGACTCAACTTCCCTTTCTTTCCAAATCTTTTCACCCCTTTCATGGGTGAAATTTTCAAATACACCAAATCATCAACTTCAAACTCAAGAGCTCTTCTTCTCACATCTGTATATGACTTCTGAGGTTGGGCGTATTTATACGTCTAAGCACCATAACTTACCCATGTTTTAGCTAAGTTTTGAGGATAAAATACATACTTCTTGCACTTTTAGTCCATTTTTAGTTAAGTGAGCTGACCTATGTGATTAGCATGCTTTTCAGGTACTAATGAGGAAGATTTCAGCACTTTGGGGACCTGTGGACAGCAAAGGAAAACTTCACATAAAAAGGAAAGCATCTTTTGGACTGAATGTGATGTATGGGAACTTTTTCCCGGGCAAACTCAATATTTTTAAATAGTTAAGGATGCAATAGCAATTTATTAGAGAAGGATCTTATTAAAAGCATTATTGCTGAATTTTTAGGGATTATTCAGATCCTGAATTATTTTGAAAACAAGAAAAGCAGCGTAGCTTGAGGACAGAGGGAGAGAAACGTGTTTCTCTCTTAATTTCGCTAGTCATCTTCATCACCAAGATCGTTCTAAGTTTTGGTATGATGAATATTTATATGTTGATTTCTGTTTTATTCATGAGTAGCTAAGCTTATTTGTTAGGGTTATGGAAACCTTGTAGTATACTCTCTATTGCTATGGGTTGTTGAGTTTATGATGTGTCACGCCACTTATATCATTACTCTCTTTATTTTGATTGAATTCTCGTGGTTGCAAACATAGGGAATGTGCCATTATAGCAATAACTTGTTCGATAGAAAAGTTACTATTTGGAAAAGAGAGTGTGATGAGAAAATTGGGTTTCCAACCTCTATTTTAAACGTTAATGCCCTAGCAGGATTAACTTCTCGGAGAGTTCATACAATTGGTTGTACACTTTGGATTCGAGAGAACTAAGGTGAATAAATCCTTAATGGTTGAAAAACACTTGGATTTAGAATTAGAATACGTCTCTCTATAAATGCATGCATGTATAAAATCCATATTACTCATAGTTAATAGAGAAGTAGAAGCTACAAGGTGGACATAACCCTAACTTGTCATTCTCTGTGATCAAATATAATTACACATATCATCTCATTGTTACACTGATAATATTATTGTGCACTTAAACCAAACCCCCCTTTTCTTGGAACCTTCGATCAACAGTCTAATAATAATCACAATACTTAGTGATCATAGTATTCCCTGTGGGATTCGACACCCAACCCAATTGGGTTCTATATTTGATAGCGACCGCGTGCACTCTCTAACGAGAGTTGTAATTTGGGCGTATCAACTTTTGACGACTCTGGGATATCCTTAAACTCTCCCGTAGTAACTTAACTTTCTCCATGGCCTCAAATACAGCATCAGGTCCAATCACAGCAGTTTCACCCACTTTGAACCAACCTATGGGCGAACTACATCTTCTTTCATACAAAGCTTCAAAAGGAGTCATTCAAATGCTAGCATGAAAACTATTATTTAAAGCAAATTCAATCAACGGCAAATGTTCATCCCAACTTCCTTTGAAATCGAGGACACAAGACCTCAATATATCATCCAAAGTCTGGATAGTCCTCTCATCCTGACCATCTATCTGTGGATGAAAAGCGGAGCTAAGATAAACTTAGGTGCCAAGACCCTTCTGAAAGGCTCTCCAAAACTGAGAAGTAAACTGAGTACCTCTATCGGAGATTATAAACAACAGAAATCCATGCAACCTGACTAAATCTCGAATATACAGCTTAGCATAGTCCTCCACGGTGAAAGATGTATGTACTAGCAGAAAATATGTTGACTTAGTCAACCTGTCTTCAATGACCCAAATAAAATCATGATGATAATGAGAGAGAGGTAAACCGGTCATGAAATCCATGTTTACCACTTCCCACTTCCAAGTAGGAATTTTAAATTCTTGCATCACACCATCGGGTCTTTGGTGCTCTAATTTTACCTGATGGCAAGTTGCACACTTTTCTACAAACTTCGCTATATCCTTTTCATACCATTCTACCAATAAATTTTCCGCAAATCGTGGTACATCTTGGTAGCACCGGGATGAATAGAATACTGCGTGCCATGCACCTCAGCCATAATTCTCTACCTTAGATGATCAATATCAGGCATACATAATCTATTCTGAAATCTCAATACACCATCTCTCCCTTGGGAGAAAACCTCCACCTTTTGGTCTTTAACTGATTCTTTCAGTTTGACCAAATGAGAATCTGTATCCTGCTTCCTTTTCACTTCAGAAAATAGGGAAGATTCGGAACTACTATGGACCCAAACGTTACCCTCATCTGAGCCAAGTAATCTAACACCTAACCTATCCAAACGATGCACTTCATGGGCTAAGTCCCTCTTCTCTTCCTCAACATGTGGTACACTAACCATGGGCGATCTACTAAGGGCATCTGCCACTACATTGGCCTTGCCTGGGTGGTACAACACACTCATATCATAGTCCTTTCAATAATTCTGACCATGAACATCAACTCTCTCTAAGTGAACACATATTCTAAACTTTCGTGATCCATAAAGACATCAACTTGAACACCGTACAAATAGTGTCTCCATATTTTCAAAGCAAAAACCACTGCAGCTAACTCGAGGTCATGGGTCGGATAATTATTCTCATGAGGTTTTAACTGTCGGGAGGCATAGGCTATAACCTCACCCTTCTGCATCAACACACAACCCAAACCAATTCTAGAAGCATCACAATATACCACAAAATCATCTACACCATTAGGCAGGGCCATCAAAGGGTCTGAAGTGAGTCGAGTCTTCAACTCCTGAAAACTCTTCTCGCAAGAATCTAACCACTAGAATTTAAAATTTTTTTGGGTCAACCGAGTCAAAGGAACAGCAATGGAAGAGAAACCTTTGACAAAATAATGGTAGTAGCTAGCTAGACCTCAGAAACTCCTAATATCAGACGCCAATTCTTCACAGCTTCTACCATTTGAGAATCAACTCGAACACGATCAGAAGAAATAATATGACATAGAAAGGCAACGGACCAAAGCCAAAATTCACACTTGCTAAATTTGGTAAACAACTGTTGATCCCTAATGGTCTGTAAGACAATTCGAAGATGATATGCATGGTCATGTTCACTCTGGTAATATACAAGGATATCATCTATAAACAGAATAATGAACATATCTAGGTACGATTTAAACATCTGATTCATGAGGTCCATAAATCTGTTGTGGCATTCGTTAGCCTGAAGGATATGACTAAGAATTCAAAATGACTATAATGAGTGTGGAAAGCCGTCTTTGGAATATCACACTCTCTGAATTTAAGTTGGGGATAATCGGATCTCAAATATATTTTTAAGAAATAGCTGGAACCTTGCAGCTGATCAAATAGGTCATCAATTCTAGGAAGAGGGTACTTGTTCTTGACTGTGACCTTGTTAAGCTAACGATAGTCAATGCGCATGCGCAATGAACCATCTTTCTTTCTCACGAATAGAATGGGTGCACCCCAGGGAGACACACTGGGCCTTATAAACCCTTATCAAGAAGATCTTTGAGTTTTTCTTTCAATTCCTTAAGTTCTGTAGGGGCCATACGATACGGAGGAATAGAAATAGGCTGTGTATCAGGGAGAAGATCAATTCCAAATTCTATCTCTCTATTGGGAGATACCCCTGGGAGATCTTCCGAGAAAACATCAGGAAACTCATTGACAACACTAAGAGACTGAATAGTTGGAGTCTCAGACTTGGTGTCCTTAACTTGGACTAAATGATAGATAAAACCCTTGGATATCAATTTTCTAGCTTTAAGATAGGATATGAAATGACTTTTAGGAGATACTAAATTTTTGAACCACTCAAACACTGGCTCATTGGGAAACTAAAACTTGACTACACGAGTACGACAGTCTATAGACGCATAACAAGAGTGAAGCCAATCCATACCCAGAATAATGTCAAAATCAACCATGTCTAGCTCAATCAAATTTGCAAACATGACTCTGTTAAGAATAGTGATAGTACACTTCTTATTTACTTGCTTAGCAACAACAGATTTACCCACTGGTGTAGAGACTAGAAAAGTCTTGAAAATCTTTTCAAGACTGATTTTAAAATTCACAGCCACCAATGGAGTCACATAAGAAAGACTTGACCTAGGATCCATCAACACATACACATCAAAATGAAATACACAAAGCATACCAGTAACAACATCTGGTAAATCCTCCTGCTCCTAGCGGGGTGGAATAGCATAAAAGCGATTCTGGCTCTGACCACCTGCAGTAATAGATGAGCCACCCTAAGGAGGAGTAGAATGAACTACAGGGGCTGGAGCACTAATAGTCTTGACTCTAAGGACAAACATTGCGAATCCCCTGTCTAGTATAAAGGCAAATCCTGAACTTGTAGCCCAACTTACCGCAACCAAAACAACCCCTCTAACTGACTAAGCACTCACCGAGATGGTCTCTACCATACTTCAGACATGAGAGAGGATGAGGTCTGTTACTTACACTATCCTGGGACCTGGACATAGTAGGCCTATTACCTTGCTCCGGCCTAATTCTGAATGTAGGAGTACTAGATGATGAAGGCACTAGCATAAGAGAACGGCTCTGGAACTGAGGGTGGATCCCTCCAGAAAATCTAGTCTGAATATACCCCTCTTGCTCTGATCTAATTCTCTTATTCCCCCTCTCTCTCTTTCTCTCCTTTACTTTGTCCTCTTTAATCAGCTAAGCATGAATCATTAGTCTTGAAAGGTCCATATCCCTATTAAGCATAGAGGATCTACACTTTTTCACAACATAACTAGATTCACCGTCCAAGAACTTACTCATACTAGTTCTAGAATCAGCCATCATACCGGAAGCATACTTATATAACTGCTTAAACTTATGGTAATACTCTTTAACTGTCATGGGGTCCTGTCTCAAGTTCATAAATTCTTCTAATTTTGCTTCCCTCAGCTTTGGGGGAAAGAATCTATCTAAGAAGGCATCTTGGAATAATTTCCAAGTCACAAGAGTATCATTCTCCCCTCTACTCTTCCTCTACATCTCCACCCAATCATAAGAAACATCTTTCATTCGATAGGCAGCCAATTCAACACTCTACTCCTCAGTTATGTGCATAATCTGAGTGATTTTTCTCACTTCATCTAAATATATTTGTGGGTCCTCACCTACTTTCGACCCAAGGAACTCAGGTAGATTCATTCACATAAAGTCATAAACTCGGGCTACAGTAGAATTATTCCCTTACGGGAGTAGAATAGTAGCCTGGGTGTTGGCTTAGGCGTTGCGGTGAACGCCTGGGATAGCGCTTGGAAAGTTGCCCAGAATTTGGCATGGGGCACTTTCTCACCTAAAGGATCAACGGGTTGAGGTCATTCATTATTTCTGCAAGCTCTACAAGAAGGCATTTTCTGTCATAAGAGAGCACGAATTAACAACAGAGAGAAACAGTCAAAGGCACGATAAACTCTTGAAAGAAAGAAACAACTTTTCCTAAATACGTCCCGTATCCTCTTGCTCATAGATGTGGGGCGCTACACACAGATGATCAAGAATCTACATAACACAGTTTGTCAGACTCCCTAGGACTCCTTGAGCCTTAGGAGCTCTGGTAAAAAGCTTGTAATGCCCCGAGAACCTATCCCGAGACATCACATGGTGCTCAAGGCCACACGTGGCTTTAAGCTAATCCTCTAAGCTTTTCATCACCTTTAGAGCTCTCTATAACACAAATCATCATAAAGTAGGGAAGAATAATCATGACATGAACATACTGAGATACGAAGTAATATGATTTTGTACAAATCAAATACTAAAATCTCTGTACATGCTGGCACACTAGTCTATCAAAGCCTCTACTTCATAGGACTGAGGAGCCATTGAGACAGATCCCCAACTAACTCGTACTGAACTGAAAGTAAACAAATATTTATTAACAAGACAAAATTGGAGACACAGATCCTCGAACTATGACGACTCACCAACCGCAGAAATGTAGATGAAGGTACTCAAAGATCACTGTCGTTGCTGATACTGAGCACCTGAACCTATATTATAAGGAAATATAGAATACAAAAGAGTATGAGAGTCAGTACTTGGGAATGTACTGACCATATGGGGGTGGATACAATATTTTAAATAATATCATAAATGTATAAGAAAATCATGCATACTGACAATAATAACTCTCTTCGCTTGAATTATCTAAAACATCATTTTCATAAGTCATCAATAATAATATATGCTTCATATTTCTCATAAATCATTTATCTCAACTCAAACTCTTTGAATCATGACTTAGAGTGACTCGGTATCTCATGGTACTTAGATCATTATGGATGTGGGAGTTTCTTATAACCGATATAGCGACACCATGTGAGCCATATAGTGTCCAACGTTTTGCCCTCCTAAGGAGAGAACCCCACATTGGCGGAGGTGTCGTACTCTTGCCAAGGATTACAACCTCAATTTCTCAATCACAAACCCATACTAAGGCTCTGGCCCACAATCATCAATATCAATCCTACAGTGGCATCTAGTTTCAGGGAAATACCATATTTCCCGCTTGGTGCTAAATACTCCTCCTAGACTCAGCTCAGAACGCGTTAGGAAATCTACCTTAATCAATATCAACTTATTGGTCTATTATAAAGACCAAAACATAAATATATATCTCGTCTATAAATCATAAACATCTTGTGAATTCCTAACTCGACTCAACTCAACACAATCTTTCTCAACATCAAGTACATTTGCTTTTTGAATCATTTTCAAATATCAAAAGCCTCAAGGAAACATCATAGGACTCATTTTTGACTTTCAATCTCAAATATCGATATTTATTAAATAGTCAAAATTTCTCATGGAAAGGCATAAGTCATGACACTTGTCTTACATCGCTTAGAAATCATCAATACATAACTACAATATACAACTCATGGAATAAATTTTCCATTTAAGAAACATGATGGTGAAATAATCATAAATATCAAACTTATTCAACTCAAATCTCATAAATCATAAATAAAGAAATTTGGGTGTAAACCCACTTGCAAAATCATGTAAATCAATAATAGAAAGTAAATCCTTAGGCACAACAATGAAAGGAGTGTTCTTGTTCAAACCCCACATACCTTGGATTATAATTTTGGAGATGTAGAAACTTGTTTGAAACTTTTTTATCATACTTTTAGACCAATATTCTTGATGCTCTTGACTTGGGGAACTTAATTCTCGAACAACTTGGAGAAATTTATGGAATATCCTTGAATTTCTTGGAAGAAGATTGAATTTTTGGGTTTTTGAAGAAACCCTAATTTCTAGATATTTTTTGGAAGAGGAAAGGAGGAAAAATGAATGGCTATTCTCTACTAGGATATATATATAAGACCATATGGGGCGGAAATGACCAAAATGCCCTTTTGAAAAAGCTTAAATTCGCTGATCGGGACCTATGACAGTCGATTTAACGATCCATCAAGTCTCCTGACGATCAACCAGATCATTCATCACTCGAGTGACAAAACTGGAATATTATTCCTCGACATGACAGTTGAAGTGACGGTCCATCAAAAAACTGATGGACCACCAAGTCATCTGTCACTCGAGGGCCAGAAATGAGATATTCTGTCTTTACTTGACGGACCCCTTGATGGTCCGTCAACTTTTTGACAGTCCACCAACTTGGCCGTCACACGATGGCCTAAAAAAGGAGTCACTACCTTGGCTTGACAGGGCACTTGACGGTACACCAGAGACCTGACAGTCCACCTGGTCGACCGCCAAACCTAGGCGATTCGATACCGTTTAGTAAAACGGCCATAACTTTCTCATCCGCTGTCGAATTTCAATGAAATTGGTATTGATGGAAAACTTATTCAATGATCTACATGACAAAAAGTAGAAATTAGAGAAATACAACATGTTTTAAACATCAATCACTTTGGTATTCATATATATCCACTCAAAAGACGGATTTAGGCTTAAGAAATAATCGGGGTATTACAGTCGGTTGAGTCGTTGCAATAATGCATAACTTCCTAGTCTCTAGTAAGATGTGACAGCCAACCAAATGGATCGTCAGACACCCGACAAACCATCAAGTGGGCCATCGAGGAAACCCTAAGTTTGGGTCGGGTTGGGTTGATCTTAAATGTTATTTAAATCTCAACAACCTAAACCTGTTGTCTTTTAAACCTATAAGAGAAAATGGTTACAGACATTGAGACCTTTTCAAATTCTAAAACTCTTTAACTACCTCTGAATTCAAAGAATTTGGAAATAGTTATTTCCATCTAGGAATCCTTTTCTTCTTTTTATCCCTTATTTAAACAAACTCATCATCCTCTTCTTTCCATCACAAAATTAATTTTAATTTTCACTGATAAAGAAATTTTACAGTCTGTGTGGTGTGCAATTTCTGCAAGTTGATTAGTAAACACTTGGAAGTCAAGGTATGGTCAAAATTCTTCTTTTTTCTGTTTGAATCATTAATTTCACTGTGTAAAGATTGCAATGTGTTGAAAAGGATTTCATCTTGTTTTGTTCTATTTCCTTGTTATTAATGTTTTGGGTTGTATTCAAACTCTGGTATGCTATATTTCAGGTAAAGTCTGAGTAACCCATGTACCACGTACTCAAAAATAACAAAAAGTTACACTTGAATGCTTAATTGATGTCTTTTCTATGTTAAAATGGATTGATTCATACCAAGTGTTCAAAAAAATGTCCAAATGAAAACTTAAACTGAAATAGTTTTTGACGGTCACCTTGGCAAACCATCAGTAATGCGATGGACTACCGAGTTGACCATCGTAATAATGCCCAGTTTGTTATTCACTGGATAGGCTATGATAAACAGCTTGGCAGACCATCAGTAACCCGAAGGACTGCCAGTTTGACCATCGCAAGCCTCTAAAGTAAGGGACTCACTGGTTAAGGCCTAATGGCCAGACCGACGGACCGGCGCATCAATGATGGGCCATCAGGTTGACCATCAAGCCACATTTTCAACTGTTTTTAGTCTGTTTTGACCTATAAACTAATTCCTTGTCCCATTTTTAGGCATTATGGAATGCAAACTCCCTTTGACCAGAGGTGGGGGTAGAGCATGAGGAAAAAGTGAGATAGCTAAAAGTGAGGAGGCACCCACCTTAATACCCGGTAAAGAGACAGGACAATCTCTACACCCTTCCAGTATAAAGAGCAGAGTGAGAGCAGCACTAGCAGTACCAGTTCGAGCCCAGATGAGGAAGGGGTCAATACATCCAACCCTAACCCCATTGAGGTAGAAACTGGCCCTGTTGAAACGAATACTGAAAAAGTGAATATAATCAAAAGCAAGGACCCTCAAATAAGGGAAGCACTTAGGTGGCAACTCAAGGGATCAAAGGATAAATTCCTTGATGGATTGGAGCCGACAGCAAGCAAGGCATCCAAAAGGCCAGTCGCTAAAGAGTACCAGATAATGACAATGGAGTTTCATGAATATCCCAAGCTGGAGCGTCATTTTTATGAGTACGAATTGGCCTGGATGAGTAAGCCACCTGAATCATATCAACCAAATTTGGTAAGAAAATTCTTTGCTAATTATTTGGTGATGGTAGAAAAGAATTATCCAAAGGGCTCGAAGATCTCAGATTTTCCCAATAGGGAGGTAGTCCTAGTCTGAGGAATTAATATCGATATATTAGCTTGAACTATCAACAGGATGTTGTTTGGGCCTGACTATGAAGCACCACCTGATGTTCCTGATCTTGAGTACCATCTAACATTTGCATCAACTCAAAGACCATAGTTGGCTGGGCTACTAACTGATGATGGTAACCTTCCTGGGAAACCAACCCACGTGAGCGTATTGCTAAGTCCTTTCTTAGCTTCAAAGCTAAGTTCTGGTAGGCTGTTGTTAGTTTAAGGTTGATACCAACTAGAGGTGATGCAAATTTAGATAGCCATAGGGTGGTGTTAGTGGCTAGTTTAATTTCAGGGCTGAAGATTGATTTCGGCTAAATAATTATTGATGAACTATTTATGAGGGCATATAAAGTGGTAAGTGCACTACCATTCCCATGTTTAATCATGGAGTTATGCAGGCAAGCGAATGTGCCATTGATTAGAGGTGTTGATAATGAAGTCCGGGTGACATATAGGTAAGACATTGAGAAATCTAAAGATAATTCAAAGTTTGAGATATGGGTCACTGAACCTCCAGCCCATCAGACGTAATCCGCGCTAGCCCCAGACACTTCAGAAATCCCCACAGGTATGTCATTGCCTATTGCCACTTTGTGTTTCCTGATTATATGCCACCAAGTAGATCTATAGGGTTAGGGTCGGTGCCACCAATGGGTGGGGTAGATTATGTAGAATATAAGTTAACACAGGAGAATTTCACCAAGTTGATAAAGTTGCAAAATAAATTTTAGAAACAACTGGACATGTAAGCTTCATAATTCAAGCCTTTTGTTGATCAAATTGTAACAAAAGCAATTCGTCCATTCCAAAATATTCAACTAAGAATGGATCACATAGAAAAACACATTAATAATAGGTTGGATAAAATATCCATTCTAGATCTTGCAAAGTTCATGGTGGAGTGTAAACAGGCATAGGCTGACATAGCAGAATTGAAGAACAAGCAATCTTAGTAGCCCATCTTTGACCTAGCCCTGGTGATGAGTGATGAGGATGAATAAATTATTGATTTGATATAAAAGCCACTGAAAGAAAAAGGCAAAAAGTAATTTGATGAAAGTGTGGAAAAGAATGTTGTGAGGAAAAAAAAAGAGAATCAATAACACCTGAAGAGAGAGAGAAGTATGATATGAGGAAAGCTTTAAAAAGATCAAGGAGAGACGAGGATAGAAGACAGAAGAAGGCAGCAGATGAAGCTACAGGAGTTTCTATGATTTCTGCCCCAGCAAGGGGGCCTAGTTCAGACCCAGCTTGGGTAATACCTCCATATTCGGAGGATGAGATTATGAGTACCCCTACCACCATAGGGGTCAACATTGCAACAAGTGAGGATACTAGAGCCTCACCATATTTCACAGATGCCTCAGATGGATAAAAGGCATTATAAGTATTCCCCTTCTCTGTACTTCAATTCAATGCATTAAGGATAAAGCATTTATTTTCTGTGGGGGTAGGTGTATTGTACCATAGAGATTTTTGTTGCCGATGTTCTTTCCCTCTCGTGTGCTATCTAGTAGACCGGCATGTCTAGGATTGTATTTTTCTTTTCTTAGGTTATGATGTAAATATCTATCATTAATGTTTATTTATAAAAAATGTCTTTTATTTTAGCATCTTGGTGTGTATATGGATGATGAATGATGTTGCCATAAGGCTATGAACATATTTGTATAACTGTTTACTCATGTCCTTTAGTATATGTGAGCTACCTTTAGTGAATCTATAATTGGCATTAACATATAAGATATGCATGATATATGTGGAAATCTTAAGAGTAGTAGAGTGAGTTTGACTCAGTTGCCTGTGTGTGCGATTATTTGTGTTAGTTCTTGCATAGTGTGGTACCCAGAACTTGGTTGGTTCATTGATGTCATTTTGTGATTGATTCTATAGGATATGATAGCAGGCTTCCTTGTACATACAGTCCATTTAGCCAAAATAATTAACCCCACCAAAAAGATTTTCTATTTTTGAACCCTTTTTGAGCTTGTATTAGTTTTCTTCAGCACCAATAAATCTAATTAACTCTTTTTAGGTTGTTAACACCTAACTCTGGCCCTGGTATGATATTGGACATTGTGTACCTAAACTTAGGCAAAACACCTAAGTTGAAGGTGGCTATTGTCAAGAGGTTAGCTTTTTAATGAAAAGTTGGTTTAGAGCTTAGTTTAAAGAATTTAGCCCTGGTCTATTCAAGATATTGTGCACCTTAAATGGATGTATCAGCATAAGTTGAGGGTGGAAGATGTTTTCATATTTATAAAAAAAGTATTATGGTAAAGTGTGAATGAATGAGAGAATGGTAAGTGGGCCAATAAAGCAGTAGCCTTGGTGGGTAGAATTCAAGGGCAAAGAGAGTTAAGCCACAATATTGAGTCACTTTTCCTAAAATCTTCCTTTACCTAGCCCGAAGCCTCTATACAAGCCTAGAAAAAACCTGTTTGATCTTTAAAAATCAACTACAAGGGAGAATTAGATGATAAGGGCAAGCCTATGGGTATGTACGCGATGCCTGTAACTTCTTTGATGAGTGTAAGAGTTTTTATTTGTAGACCATCAGCCATGCGACGGACTGCCAGGGTAGGCATCAGAGCTAAGCAGAATGCTCTAAGTATAGAATTCATGTGATGGTCCAAATGGCGGACCTTCAACCTTTTGACGGACTGCCATCTTGGCCGTCGGCTTAAGCAGAACTCTGGATTTCAGAGGATCCAAGACGGCCTCTGTGATGGACTGTGAATCCAGTGATGGTCCACTAACAAGACCATTAACCCTTAATAGAACCGAACTTCCTAGGAGATTCAGCGACGGCCCAAGCAACAGACCATCAGGCTTTCGATGGGCCGTCAGTTAGATCATCAACATAGATATGGCTTTTTTGAGATTTGAATTTTAAATTCTCTGCACCTGGGAACATATAAATACCCAGTTTAGGTGTTATTTAGGTATCTTTTACCATATTTTCCAACTATGAACATTATTGTACGTAGTATTCTATGAGATACAAGCTAAAATTGTAGATCTAAACATTTTTTATGCTTATTCTCTTTTGAAGATTCAATAACAAATCTTGTGGTTTTTGTAAGTAATTTCTGAATTTATTTATGAGAAACATAATGACCTTGTCTTCTTCTATTATGAAAATATATGGCTAAGCTCTCATAACTAGGGTTATGGGAGCCTTGATGTGAAAAATTGATTGGGGTTGTGAAAATATTTGATTTCCATGATTAGTTAAAGTTGCATAAACCCTCCTTCATAATAATGACCCTTCTTGGTTGCAAACTTAAAAGGTGAGCCTAATCACACCATTTATTCAAATAGAAAAGTGTTTGTTGGGAAAAGAAGGGGTTTATATGGGATCTAAAGGCTTTAACCTTTGGGTTAAGGGTTGATGTCTTAACGGAATCAACCCACATGAGAGAATAATTGAATGAATTAACATATTCTTTAAGTTTAAGAGAATTGAAGGATAATTTACTCATTTAGGTTGAGAAACAAATGGGTAAATTGAAGGATTCAATAAATCTTGCAAATTAAGGTGATTAATTGGAAATTCAAAATAATTCACAACCCTAGTTGCTTGTACATCTTGGTAACCATAACTCTAGTTTGTCTATCCTCATTGAACTACTAGTTGAAATAAGAATCACTGGCTGGAACATTTTCTGTTATAAATAACAAGATAAACTAGCAAACCAAAAAACCCCTTTAATTCAAAACCTTTGATCAACAGTCTAGTAACAATAGGCTATAAGTGTTTATGATAGAGATTTGTTGGCTTTACTCTTTGTTGTTTCTAAATAGTCTCATCACTTGTTGGGTAGAAGATTCATTATTAAAATTGATCAGAAAGCACTTAAGTACCTGCTAAACTAGTGTATTCATACTGACTTTTAGGTGGCTTGCATTTCCAATGGCATTTGATTTTTGCATTAAGTACAAGAAAGGCGTGGAGAATAAGGTTGCTAATGCTTTATTTAGAAAATCTGATGCTGAGTTATTATCTATCTCTATGTTAGGTTGTTATGTTGATCTCTTGTATAGGATTAAAAATTCTTGGACCCATGCTCTATATTTGCAGTATATAATTAATAAGGTTCATATTTTTCCTTATAAATCCTTTACTTGGCTTAACAATCAATTAAGGTAGAAGGGCGGACTAGTGGTTGGTCAAGATGCTCAACTTAGAAGGGATATCATATCTATCTAGCATAATTCTACTCAAGGTGTACACTCGGGCATGGATGCCACTATTAAGAGGCTGCAGTCCTTATTCTTTGGAAATACTTAGTGCATGACACTAGAGATTTTATTAATAGGTGTGGCATTTTCCAAAGACAAAAGTATGATGTTGTTGCAAGTATAGGTGTGCTACAACCTTTACCAGTGCCTGCTAGTGTGTGGATAGATTTATTTTTGGATTTTATTGAAGGATTACCCAAATCTAGAGGAAAGAAGGTCATTCTGGTGGTGGTTGATAAATTGAGCAAGTATGGCTACTTCTTAGCTTTGCCACATCCTTATACTGCTTAGTTAATTGCCAGTGTTTCCTTGATAACAGCTTTAAATTTCATGGCATGTCCAATACATTGACTAGTGATAAAGAACCTATCTTCTTAAGCAACTTCTGGCAAGAATTGTTTAGTCTACAAGGGTACCAGCTGCAAAGATCAATAACATACCACCATCAAACTGATGGCCAAACTAAGGTATTGAATAGAACATTGGAGGCTTATTTGAGATGTTTTTGTTCTGAAAATCCTAAAGAGTGGTGTTCTTGTTTACCCTTCGCTGAATGGTGGTATAATACCATCTACCACACTTCAATCAGATGCACCCCTTATGAAGATTTATATTGACAAAACCTCATTTTCATCTTCCTTACTTAATGGGTAAAGCTCCTACTGAGATGGTGGATAGATTGTTGGCTGCTAGGAAGGCTATTATTAAACTGTTGAGGTTCTATTGTAATACCCTACATTTTAGACTAGAATGAAAATCCGTCATTCCTATGCGTAGATGTTTCAAAAGTCTCTAATCCTATGTAAATTTAGTGTGTTAATCAATTATGTAGTGTGGAAATCTATTTGAGTATGAATTTAGATCATAGAGGTTCCCTAACTCAAGTACAAGTTGAAAGCTTTCCTATTGTTCAAGTTTTAGTGAGCGTTAAAACTTGGGTCAACCTCATTCAATCATAACTCTTTGTATATATTGAATTAGAGGTCCTACTATATATCAAATGAATTATCTTTGAATTATGTTTCCAACGATACCAATTTCCTCTAAATCCGACATTCGAGCAAGAAGTTATGACTTAGCAAAATGGAGTACGTCGCCTGACATAAGGTGTGCGACGCACAACCTAAGGTATGCGATAAGGTGTGTGACACACACCCTAATATGTGCGATAAGATGTACAAAGCACACCCTAAGGTGTGCAATAAAGTTTTTGCCGCACATGTGGGTGTTCAGGTGACTTAAGAGTTCGTTTTTTGGGGCAAAAATAGTCCTTTTTCCACCTCTATATAATGCCTAAACACGGAATTAAGCTCTTATTTCACCAAAACATATTCTTTCTTTCAAAATCCTCTCAATAACACAAGCTAGGGTTTTCATTAAAGATTCAATCTCAAGCAATTCTCTCCATCAATCTTTATGAAAATGAGAAAAAAGGTATGCGTAGTGTTCATCCATGGATCCCTTTCATCCATGGAGCTCAAGAACCATGTTTAAATAATAAATTATGATCTTTATGTTGTTGTGTGATTATGTTCATGTTGATAGTTGTTAATTGTGTTTCAGTATGGTATCTAAATGTGTTTCCAAGAAGTTTATGGGCATGTTAGTTGGAAACCCATGAATTTGGGTGGTTCAAGATTTCTACATTTGTTAAGTACACCTATGGTCAATATTATGCATGTAGGGTGTTTGATAAAATACCTAGAATGATAAAAATTATGTATTATAACTTAGGGGTGAACTATATGATAAATTCATGCTAGTCTATTATGTTCAAAGAGCTCACTTGTCATTGTTGTGCAATATATGTGTTAATGGAATGTACATGATGATTGGGGAATGGTTTCATAGTGTGTCTATATGCCTTCCATGCTATGAACAAGATCATGATTTTGAAGTATCATATGAGTTATCCCCAAATTATTACAATATGAACTAAATGTTACATGTTTGCCATTCCCTTATGCTTAAATGGTTTTCATGCTATCTTTATGAACAATATATGTTGTCGGAATGCCCATGATATTAAAATATGAAATTCATGACTTGATTATAAGCATTATTATTCATGTTAGATATTATGATGACCATTTACTTCATGAAATCCCTCACTCATGTATTATGGATTGTTATTGATGGTCATGTACTCAAGAAAGTAAAGTTGTGTCAGTTTCCTTCCATCGAGTCCTGGGGGTACTTGTACCCGAAAAATATAGCTGTGTACCTAGATCCATGTCATACTTTTACGATACTCTCAGTCAAGCCATGATCTATAGAAATCAGTCAGTCATGTGACTCAGGAAAACTCAGTAATCTCAGTAGGTCAGTATTCTCAATAATCTCAGTTCTCAGTAACCTCAGTAATCACAGTAAATCTCAGTAACTTCAGTACTCTTAATCAGTCCTCAAAACTCATTATATTCCATCCGTCATCGGAATCCAGTAAACTCAGTTTTAGCTCCTCTAAACAATACCACTAGTATCAGTTCAGTTAATCAGTATCAGTTCAGCAAATCAGTTCAGTTAAGTTATTTAGTTCAGCTTAGTTATTCAGTTCAGTGTCTTTCAGATGGGAGTAGGATTCAGCACCGAGCGAACCTAGGGATGGGGACTCACCCGCTAGAATAGGACTGAGATCTCTAGAAGCAATCCCTAAGTTCCAGAACTATGTTGCCAGCGTAGGTACGAGATGTCACCCGTTAGATAGGACTGACATACTCAGGGGTCACCCATTAGCATATTTATATGCATAGGACTGGTCCCAGGAGTCACCCGCTAGATTAGGACTAACTCCGCAGCAGATGTCTTTACTGGTGGCACAGTACTAACACCCTTCCAGTCAGGGCAGAGATTGGACCCCAGTCAGCTTAGCTTGGGGCATGTCGGTTAGAAGATCATATCCCATAGTTTCAGTTATAGAATCAGGGCTGTCAGACACAGTCAACTCAGCTTAGTAGTACAGATTCAGTATTGTTAGATACAGTCAATGCTCATCATTATAAATAGACTTAAAGATCACCTACTAGATAGGACTGATCTCAGACTAAGTCCAATCATCCTTATTATCAGTATGCTCATGATCACCCGCTAGACAAGACTGATCTCAGATTTAGTTACTCTATGTAGAACGAAACTCAGATAGTTCCATCAGTACTTACACTGTCAGATACAATCACTCAGTATCGGTTATATTGGTTAGTCCGATCATTACAGTTATATCAGTTATATCATTTGTCATAGCTCATGTTACCAGTATTCAGTCTCAGGACTGTTAGATACAGTCATTCAAACCAGTTCTTCATAATTCAAACTGTCAAAAATAGTCAATAAGCTATTCAGTACCTCAGTAACAGTAAATTCATGTCATCAGCATTCAAATTCAGTAGTCAGTATTATTATGAGTTCAGTAATAGTTGTTTATGCATGTATGTATTGTCACGTCCATATTAGTTAGCATTGTTCATGCTTATAACCCTTTGCATTTAGCCTACCTCACTCGTATACTCAGTATATTTAGACGTACTGATGTATTTGCGCTATGGTATTTTAGTTTACGCCATAGGTTCAGAGGTACGAGCTCCAGATCAGTAATAGATTCCAGTCTTAGCAGTCAGAGTTAGAAGTAAGTCCTCATCTTTCGAGGACATGATGATTTCAGTTTTCAGTTTATTTCAGTTAGTTTGGGTAGTTTATACCCCATTTTAGATGTTATAACTTAGTATGTTTTGTTCAGTTTAAACCTTACGGCCTTACAGTATTAGGTTTCCACATTTCATGAGACATATGCAATTTACAGGTACAGATATCAGTCATGGGTTATCTTGTGGTCCTTCGGGATCATAAACACTGTGTAACATTCAAGTTCAGAAAATTAGGGTGTTACATCTATATTCTCAGGAGCTCAGTAAATAATGAGGGCCACTAGTAACAAACATAGATCTAAGAGGTCTTTTGAGGGAGGTGATTGGGCTTATCTGAAGCTTTAACCCTATATACAAATCTTTGTTATTGTGAGGACATTTCCAAGGTTAGCTGCTAAATATTATGGACCTCATCTGGTGGATGATAAGGTGGGTTCTTTAGCTTACAGGCTGTTACTTCATTCTGATTTCCTAATCTATCCAGTCTTTTATTTTTCTCAACTAAAAAGGTATCTTGAGGTAACTTTTAGTATCAACCACCCACATGTGATTCAGCTTTGTAGTCCTTATTATCCTCAACCTAACTCTTTTCTGAACAGAATATTAGTTGAAAGAGGTAATAAAGCTATTAGTCAAGTTCTAGTGAAGTGGTCTGGCTTTGATGATTCTTAAGCTGGTTGGGAGTTGAATTAGAGTTGCTTCACAAGTTTCCTACATTTCATCCTTGAGGTCAAGGATTTTCTTTAGAAGGAGGTATTGATACAATGATGATATGAGCTTTTTTATTCAAGTCACAAGAAGCAATTAAAATCACAGCAGAAGCAATTGAAAATCAGTTAACATTGTAGCACTGTTCACAGTCACAAAGTTAGTTACTACTATGCACTTAGAGTAGCTTAGCTGGCAGTTATTTAGTTACTTAGAGGAGTGAAGTTGATATTAGCTGATTTGCAGTATAAATACACAATGTAAAGCATTATAAAGACTAATTCAATTAATACAATTTACCTCAATTCTCCCTAATTTCTCTGTTCTGTATTTTTTTTCTCGACTTAAGCCGTGAATTCAGTTTCATCTTCTTCGAGTATCTTACTCCTAGATTAACAAGTTCCATCCCAATTACTTTCTATTGCATCAGAGGACTCAAAGATCTTTGATTTGGTAACTATTAGACTTCTTAACTCCTTAATTCTAGGAGATATGGTCTTCTGAAGTTGACCCCAATATAACCCACATTAAAACTCTATAAAAAAGAAAGTTTTAAAGTTAACTTTATGTTAGGGATATTGTACGACCTTAATTCATACATAATGAGCTTTCAAACTAAAGTATTGATATTAATACTCATGAATAATTAAATTCATTGGGCTTGAGTCTATCTAAACACATCAAAAGATTTAAATCTTAGCCGACAAAACTTAAGATAAAACAATAAATAAAATAATGGCTATTTCTGGCTCAAGTTAATACTAGGAATGAAAAATAAGATTTTTCATCAATTTATCATGGATAATTTAGTAATGACAAAATGGGTCACTACAACCAGATACCAATTTACTATTTGTTCTCCTCGAATGGTCATTCGATAGAGAGAAGCATGAGATGGAATTAGAGATACATTACTAACAAAGTTGCTTATATTGCATCTTATTCACTCACCAACATTCTATACTCAATCATTCTATCAAGCGTTTCAAAATACTAAGATGCAGAGCCAAATATTTATGGACGAATCACTTATTCTTCCTTTAACAATGTAAGTCTCAAACTTAAGTTTTACGAGTCAAAGCCAGATTAAAATGGTTGAAAGATTCACCTTGAAGAAGATAAACGTCCAAAAACACCTCTTTTCCATTACTAAAACTCTAGAGTCCCGAATTTAATTCTTAAAAGTGCTACGAGATGCTACGTGGATCTACCATTTGCATTTCAACACTAGATAAGTCACACCTAATCCACCCAACACACAAGCTCTCTTTAAGATACCTGACTGAGTGTCTAGCCAAGACTACCCTATGGATAATATACATCCTGATCATATGTAATTCTGGACACCATTTACAAGTCACATAATTTAGATACACACATGCACTCAATCAAAACTACTAGATTTATTATATAAAGTTGTCATCAGCATCTCTCAACCACTATCCTTTTTACTTCAAGATCACCCACAGTTCAAGCTTAGTGTCACTACTATACATAAGTGACAACATAACCTCTTACTCATTACACACACTTACAACTATTAGTGATAGAGATCCCACAGAATTAGAGCCTACAACATATTCTCCTCTACAACATTGTTAATATCTATTTAACCATTATACCTTAATCACTCAACAAGCATTATCCACCAAGTATCACCCAAGAAAAAATCAATCATACCATTTAAGAATTCATTTATTCTCCCTTTCAGGGTCATTCTTAATTATTTTATAAGTGTAACTAAACCATTTGATTTTACATTGTCACCATCATCGATATTACTATCTTCTAAAAGTGTCATATATCAGCCAACCCTATGGGACATGTAAATGCATAATTCAGCCACAAGGTCAAGTCAACAACAATTTATCTTCTCAAGATTTTACCTAATGCATAAATCCACGGCTAAAACTTATGCCCACGCAATCACTAACTCAATATTTTTCAATGACACGCTTCATGGTCAAGTCAAACCACTCTTATATCACAAACACCAATTTAAAATATACAGAGTCATTCTTATTTCTACCTAACAATATTTGTATTACGGGCTTTACTTAACTCTTAAACACCTTAAGAGTGGTCCCCACATCACTATCACATAAACGAGGCTAAAAAAAATAAACCAATTACAGGTCATTAACAGTTTCATCACTAATATAACATTCCAGACAAGTTATCGATCAAATTCTGTAGGTATCAACAACCTCTACTAGTTTTTGTCACTTTTATTTAAAACTCATTATTTATTCAAGCATTAAGAATCTGTTTACATAAGGAACTCAAAGATAATGTCACTTAGCTAGTACTCACAAGGAATTCATTATAATTTCAATAATAGATTTTCACAAGAAGTTTAAATACAGTCTCAATGACCGGACCACACAAGGATCCCCACAGAATATCAAATAATTAAACCACACAAGGATCCATCCACAACATCATTAGCAAGAACCTCTAATTAAGGGTAACACATATCATCTCGGCCTTTTATTCATGTCTCTTTTTCAACATATTTTTTTGACATCATGTTTTCATATCATCTTCTCAATTCACATATCATCAATTTCATCAGTATAATAGTACCAAAAACAAGTAAGCAACATAGAATTACTAGTTTCGCAATAATAAGAAATAAAATAATTTCATCACAATTATCAACAAAAACAACTTAGTCAATTTTCATCAATGAAATTCAAACAAAAATAATTCACAACAATGACAATAATCTAGCAACCCAAGTTCAGTCAAATATCAAACACAAGAAACTAATAAGTTCACTACTTTTAGAAATCTTTACCTATTAATAATAATCTTTAGCCCTTATTAATAGATACTAATTGAAATCTCCTAGATTTCTATACAAAACTACTAAGATACCAATTGGAATCAACTACATTCCAATTAAGCTTTATTAAGATACCAATTAGAATCATCTAGATACCAAATGGATCTAATCCAATATTCAAAGATTAGGACGGCACGATGGAGATAAAGAAAGGAAAACGACTTCTACAAACTTCATAGCCTTTCAAAGATTGGGTGTGGGGCCCTACACACCAATCCACTGAACTCTACTTGACATTGCTCTGGTACTTATGGGATCGATAAACCTAGATCTGATACCAACTTTCATAACCCAAACTGCCAGACCGTGCGGGCACTTATGCTATTCTTAAGAAGCTAGGAGAACCCTTATTACCCAACTAAAAATATATGGAAGACTTCTAGTTTTATAGAAATACTGGATTAAATATAATAAAGTAAAATAAATATTAATAAATAAACTTTTTCAAAAAGTTTTTACAAGTGTCCTTCACTATCCCAAGACACGGTCAGACATGTATAAGAGTTATCTACTGCATGATACACTGATAATAAAATAAATAATACAAAGACTCTAACATCTGCTAGGAAGGAAATGCAGATGTTAGTGTTGAATATCATCATCCATATATCAACTGCAAGCTAAGTTTCATCCAGTCTACACCCTAAGAATGAATGTAGAAGAATAGAGTCAGTACAACTACACGTACTAGTAGGCATCTTCGGTCGACTGTGTTAGTCCATATAATCATAAAATAGAATTAAGGAAAATAAATTATGACATCTTGAATGGAATATAATTTAACTAAGGTTGTAATAATATTATTACTTCACCTATATAAGTTAATCATTCAATTACTCTTCCAACTCCATCGGTATTATATTCACTACTAACATACTCTAGCCTAATTAATCCACACCATCAACTACAATCCAACACTAATATATCACTATCCATCTTTATTCACCTTATAGTTTTCATTACTCACATTCACAAGAAAAAACCCGTAATCATAGAAAATCCATACTAAACTCTCGGGATAACAACCAAATGCTCTCTTATAATATTAGAGAATGATAACTCGTTATTCTAGTAAGCTATGATTACAACACGTCTAAATGAAGCAAGTCAACCAACATACAAGTAAGTACCAAGTGTCACTCTTTCAAATACATATCACACAATCAATCTCAAGGATACAATCAAGTAGGGAATACAAGTCAATTCACATCTCAATAAGACACACCGGATAACTTACATCTCACTTTTTGCCCAACTAGTCATGACCTACAGGGGAAAATCTAAGTCCATGTACTGTACCGGCATGGTACCTGATCCTCTATAAATAAATATTATTGATATTCATATTCGTACTAGCATGGTATTTGATCCTCCATAAATAAGTAATATCAATATTCATATCCATACCGGCGTGGTACCCGATACTCCATAAATAAATATTTTCAATATTAATATTCGCACCGGTGTGGTGTCCTATCCTCCATAAATAAGTAATATCAATATTCATATCTGTACAAGAGTGGTACCCGATCCTCCATAAATAAATATTATCAATATTCATATTCATACTAATGCGGTACCCGATCCTCCATAAATAAGTAATATCAATTTTCATATCTGTACCGACGTGGTATCCGTTCCTCCAAAACCATATTATATACAATTTATTAAATTCACACTATGTTTCAGGATACAATGCGACGTACTAAATTTATAAATGTACTTAAAATCGTACATAAATTAGATTAAGTCCTTTTATTTATCAATATTTTGACCCCATCATGGGCATTATTTCAATAATTCATCACGATCATCAACAAGCCATTCATGAAATTAATTCAAGGAGTTATCATTATCAAACAAGCCTCTTATAGGCATAATTCAATAAATAATCACTATCACCAATTTAGCCTCTCATGGACATCCAATAGATAAAATGTTTATATCAATACCCAAACAAGAATATCATAAAATAAATCACAATTTAACACCTACGCACGCAAGTCAACATTGGAGCATTACTTACTCATTAATTATTAAAATATCACTACCTCTTTCCATATAATACAATCATCACACTAATTCAAATCATCTATCCTTTAGATATTACTATGCTCATCAATACTTAATTCTAGCACGATTCTCCTCATCATATTATTGTTCAGTACATATAACTTAATATCATTATAATTCAAGTAGGTTCATCACTAGAACAACTAAGAACTATCATGTCCACATACTTCATTTACAACAATCTCCTTGCGGGTACATAGCACATTATATCATAAATATCACATAATTAATCCATAATATAGTTTTCGGGATTAAATTTAAGGTCTCGTGTCTTTATTCACCTCAACTCTATGCCCACAGGCCTAGACATACTTTCTCCCATCAATTCTAAATTATGAAAATATAAACTAATACAATCATCTACTCATTAAACCTAGAAGAATGCTATTTTATTTCCTTCATGCCTTGGAATAATCAATCATCTAAAAGTCAAGAAATTATAAGAGTAATTAAATAATTACTCTTCAAACAAATATTTTGGGATTCAAACCCACTAATTCTACCCTTAATTCAAGGTTTATATTATTCCCCAAATTTAATTAACCAGTAATTAGCTCTTTCAAGATTAATCCATCTTCACTAATGGAGTTTTTATGCTAAAGGTCTCATCTTTATGGAATTCAAGGTTCCTAACAATCAAAATTTATAATCTAGTTTATGAAATTCATGCTAGGAATCTTTAATTTATAGTTTAGAATCAGCTCAAGGTCATACTAAAAACACCCATGAGTATTCCCCAAAAAGAATTTCACCATTAAATGTATTTCTAAGGATTCTAAGATGTTAAAGGACTAAAAGACGAAGAAAATAATGGAAGAACTTGCCTCAATGAAGGAATCTCACCTTATGCTCTAGGAAATCACCTCTTTAGGGTTGGTGAATGAAATTTAGGGTTTTTAGACCTAAAATACAGTTGAAGCTGGTTTAAATGCCATTAGAATTTTTGCTACAACCAAATCCCGTTTCAGCCCAGACAGTGCTAAATAAAACAGTCATAACTGTTTACTCCAAATTCAAATTTACAAACGACTTGTTACGTTGAAAATAGGAATCAGAGGTATTTGATTTGGTAAGTATTAGACCTCTTAACTCCTCATATTGTAGGAGATATGGTCGTTTGAAGTTGACCCTAATAAAACCCACATCGAAACTCTATCGAAAAGAAATTTTGAAAGTTAACTTTGTGTTAGAGATATTGTACGACCTTAATTCATACCTAATGACCTTCCAAACTAAAGTATTGATATTAATACCCATGAATAATTAAATTCATTGGGCTTGAGTCTATCTAAACACATCAAAACATTTAAATCTTAGCCAGAAAACTTGAGATGAAACAATAGATAAAATCAAGGCTATTTGGGGCTTAAGTTAATCTTAGGATTGAAAAATAATAGTTTTCATCAATTTATCATGGATAATTTAGTAGCGACGAAATGGATCGTTCCAGCACATAAATTGAGATGAGACAGAGGAAGACACAAAGCAACATATATTATTTGAAAATCAGATAAAAAATATTGTAAATCACAACAATTAAGAGCTTAATTATATGTATATATATATATATATAAGATAAATAAATTAATTTACTGTTGAAATTTTATCTGTGCCACATAAACTGGGATGGATAAAGTATTCATACCTTATTGGAAAATTATGTAAAATCATTACAAATCAAATAAATTAACAACTTCAAAAATATTAAAATGTAAAATATTTGGTTGACTCTCGAAATTATATTAATGTCACTTAAATTGGAATAGAAGGAAAAATATTATAAATTACAATAATTAAAAAAATTAAATTATTTTAATCATTAATTATCTAAATTTTATTTGTGTTACATTAATTAAAATTAAAAAATAACATATAAAAAAATAACATATATTGGGCAGGCCGTGGATATCTAGTACAATTCTAATAAATTGTTGAATGTACCTGAGGTAGGATCCACTGAGGGTGAGCTTACTATGATTGATGAGATCATCAAAAGGTTAATTTAGTCAAGACACTCGAAAATTTTTGTAGCAGCTACAATAAGATTAATTTTCTGATTTTAATATATTTACAAAACTGGCTTTTGGAATTGTCAAGCAATTATGTTGCTCACATGCTTGCTTATTCCCCTTTATAAGTAAGTACTAGATATTGGAGCGCCCGTGCCATGGTGCATTAAAATTTTGTTTGTTGCTCTTTGAACAATTATCTACGATCTCAGTAGTTGCAGAAAAAATATAAAGGACATTAAGAAAACAGACAAACTAAAAAAGGAATGAATTATGTAAGCAGTTGCACTGCATAAATAGGATATGTATTTACAAAGTATACAAGTCATTAACGGGGTGGGACCTGTAGCATTTTGGCAGAACAGTCCATTCACATTTCCTAATATTGCAACTTCAAGGTCAAAAAAGTTAAATCCCAAAGGCATGGCATGAGAAATCACACGAAATTTATCATTCTGTAACAATACATTGCTAGCACCAAATTTCTTCTGTTCGCCAATACTTTTATGCATCGTGGTTACATTAGAACTTTCTGATAGCCTCCAGCTCCAGATTTACTCAGCTGTTATATATCAGCTAATTTACAACACCATGTTTACTTTTCAGCTAGGTGTCATCACCTGCAAAGCTTAGAACTTCGCTTATATAACCAGGCTCCTAACAACAAATATGTACAGTAAGTTCTACATTAATAGAATGTTAAGCACATTATACACTATACATAAGCATTTTACTACATTTCCATGCTAGAAATTGAACATAAAGAAAGGACGACTCCTCAAAAATTTCATATCCTCAAGAACAGACTTACAGAAGTATGGGTACTCATCTCGAAGTTATGGTGTGAAACTCAAATATGGTCAAGCATCTAGCATTGCAAATATGATATTCTCAATGCATTTCTTTTTAACTCTTTATTTTCACAAAGCTGTTTAGTAACGATTAATAGTAAACAACAAAGGCGTGGCCTTTTTTTTCACTTCCTCGGTGCCTTGGGATATTGCTTAATCGTCACCTCACAAGTCATAGGTTCACTGAGATTGCGTAACTTATGAGCCACCATATAGTAAAGATATAACAAACAAATAGATATAGGTCACAAAAAAGGAATCTTAAAAAAATAAACTGTGAAAAGCAATCACACAAAATCAATATAAGAAAATCAATAGCCTAAGATAAGATATTTACCAAGAGAAAGCTGCAGTATTAGAGTAGCAAACTGTGATCCATCTACATATTCAAAATCTGCAACTAACTTCCTTCCTTGAAGCTATAAAATGAAGCATTTGATAATCATACATCATATCCATGATCAAAATTTATTAGGGAAATCTTTACTTCTAGCTCTAAAGAACACTTATAAGTTAATTACCTCTACTGCTAGTTTAGCTTCTTCTAAATAAATAGTCTGACCAGAAGATAGCAACAAAAGGTGATCTAATAAAGTAAGAACCTGCAGATTATTGCAAGTAACATGAAATAACAAAAACATATTAGTTGAGTTCTACTTTTATATGCATAGCAACACCAACACATTCAGTACAATCTCATAAGTGAGGTCCGAAGATAGTGGAATATACCCAGGTCACACCGCTACCTCTGTCAGGTAGAGAGGTTGTTTCCATGTAAAATGTTTACACTATCAAGAAGAACTTTGGAAGTACCAAAAGCTTCAATGAAAATACTCATGCTCAAATAACGGATGTAGTTGGAGATATACATACCTAACGCGAAAAAGAGGAAAATAGCCTTTGGTCAGTAAGGAGGATAACGTGAAACTGCTCACTGTCATGACAGGTAACGTGAAATGTATGAAAAAATTCACTACTTCAATAAAAAAAGATTATATAACTATATAAAAGGGATGACAATAGATAGACTGAGAGATGGATGAACTTTCCTTGAAATTGACTGTCATACTATCACATCAATTTCCAGCAAGAGGCAAAGAATACCAACACTAACTTTCCCCACAATAAAACTTCTGTTTTAATGAACTTCCATCCAAAGAGTAAATCTTTACCTATTACCATAATTTTCAGCACATTTCTCGGAAAAAGTTCTACTATTTGCTATACAAAATGCATAAAATACAGATCTAACCCAAATTCAAACAGCGGAGACAACAATTATAATGATTACAATTTCACACCAAGACGATACCGAGCAATTTCCAATCAGAAGATCAAATATGCTAAACATTACTCTTTGTTAAATGCAACACACATCTTTGTTCTTAATGTAACAACAACACACACAGTGAAATTTCACTCGTGAGGTCCGAAAAGGTTGTTTCCAGATTACCCTCAGCTCAAGTGCAACAAATCAAAATAAGTACTATGAAAAGTAGGTATGCAACTAACAAGCAAACAATAACCAAAATAGTGCAATAACCGAAACACCATCTCTATTCTTAATGGAAGGGACAAATACTATACAAAAACTCTGTGACGTATGAATCACACAAACAATCCTGATAAAAAGGCTGAAAATTAACTTAACCTAAGCTCAAAAATATCAATCACGATCTATAAATTTCAAAAAGGGAAAAAAAAAATAACCAAATTCAAATCAAAATGAAAACACCAAAACAATCTACAAATTCCACAAACTAAAAACAAAAAAAGCTATAACCAACTTCAAATCAAAGTAAAACTCCAAAAAATATATATATAACCAGATTTTGATCAAAGTAAACAAAATAATTTCAAATTTCCAAAAGAAAAAATGTAACTAAATCCAATTCTAATTGATTTTCAAATTCCTAAAATGATTTAGAAAAAATGAAACACAAAATGAGCTAAAAATTACTTTTAAAATGTAAATAAATTCAAATCAAAGTGACTTTCAAATTTAACTAAATTCAAATCAAAACAAAACAAAGACAATCTATATATTTAATCAAAATCAAATTGAAGTAAAATTTATTATTAATCTGAACGGAAGCATGAGGAACACGATTTTCAACAGAAGCGATAGGAGTAGCTACAACGCATGGAACAAATACTATACAAAAGTTCCATGACATGTGAATCACACTAACAATTCTACTAAAAAAGCTGAAAATTAAGTTAACCTAAGCTCAAAAATATCAATCACGATCTATAAATTTCAAAAGGGGGAAAAAACATAACCAAATTTAAATCAAAATGAAAACACCAAAACGATCTGCAAATTCCACAAATTAAAGACAAAAAAAGCTATAACCAACTTCAAAACAAAGTAACACTCCAATATATATATATATATATATAACCAGATTTTGATCAAAGTAAAGCACAAAATAATTTCAAATTTCCTAAAGAAAAAATGTAACTAAATCCAATTCGAATTGATTTTCAAATTCCTAAAATGATTTAGACCAGAAACACAAAATGAGCTAAAAATTACTATAAAAATGTAAATAAATTTAAATCAAAGTGGCTTTCAAATTTAACTAAATTCAAATCAAAGCAAAATGAAGACGATCTATATATTTAACCAAAATCAAATCGAAGTAAAATTTATTATTAACCTAAATGGAATCTTGACGAACAAGATTTTCAACAGAAGCGATAGCAGTAGCTGCAGCGCAGAGAAATGAAATTAGTAAAGAAAAAAATAGAAACAGCTCTAAGAGTAGATATGATGAAAGAGGTGACAACAGATAGACTGAGAAAGGGATGAGACGGTGGAATAAGGGATGGGAATAAATATAGTGAGAGATGAATGGGGCGGTGGAGCATTATGTAGTAGAATTGGAAGCTTAAAATGACAAATATACCCTTTAATGCCAGGCAAGCATGTCGAAGAGGTGTGTAGCTATCACCCTTTGTAATATAGTAAAAAATATAACTATAAAAGAGAGGACAATAGATAGACTGAGAAATGGATGAACTTCCCTTGAAATTGCCTGTCATACCATCATACCAATTTCCAGCAGGAGGCAAAGAATACCAACACTAACTTTCCCCACAAGAAAACTTCTTTTTTAATGAACTTTCATCCAAAGAGTAAATCTTTACCTATTACCATGATTTTCTGCACATTTTTTGGGAAAATTTCTGCTATTTGCTTTACAGGATGCATAAAATACAGATCTAACTCAAATTCAAACAGCGAAGACAATAATTATAACGATTACAATTTCACACCAAGACAATACCGAGCGATTTCCAATTAGAAGATCAAATATGCTAAACATCACTCTTTGTTAAATGCAACACACATCTCTGTTCTAAATGCAACAACAATAACACACCCAGTGAAATTCCACTCGTGAGGTCCGAAAAGGCTGTTTTCGGATTACCCTCAGCTCAAGTACAACAAATCAAAATAAGTACTATGAAAAGTAGGTATGCAACTAATAAGCAAACAGTAACCAAAATAGTGTGATAACCGAGATACCATCTCTATTCTTATTGGAAGAAACAAATACTATACAAAAGCTCCATGATGTATGAATCACACTAACAATTCTACTAAAAAAGGTTAAAATTAAGTTAACCTAAGCCCAAAAATATCAATCACGATCTATAAATTTCAAAAAGAGGGAAGAAAAAAACATAACCAAATTCAAATCAAACTAAAAACACCAAAATGATCTACAAATTACACAAACTAAAAACAAAAAAAGCTATAACCAACTTCAAATCAAAGTAAAACTCCAAAAAATATATATATAACCAGATTTTGATCAAACAAAAGCACAAAATAATTTCAAATTTCTGACAAAAAAGATGTAACTAAATCCAATTCGAATTGATTTTCAAATTCCTAAAATGATTTAGAACAAATGAAACACAAAATGATCTAAAAATTACTTTTAAAATGTAAATAAATTAAAATCAAAGTGACTTTCAAATTTAACTAAATTCAAATCAAAGCAAAATGAAGACGATCTATATATTTAACCAAAATCAAATCGAAGTAAAATATATTATTAACCTGAATGGAAGCTTGAGGAACAAGATTTTCAACAGAAGCGATAGCAATAGCTGCAACACAGAGAAATAAAATTAGCAAAGAAAAAAATAGAAACAGCTCTAAGAGTAAAGATGATGAAAAAGATGACAATAGATAGACTGAGAGAGGGATGAGGCGGTGGAGCAAGGGATGGGAATAGATACAGTGAGAGATAAATGGGGCGGTGGAGCATCATGTAGTAGAATTGGAAGCTTAAAATAACAGATATACCCTTTAATGCCAGGCAGGCATGTTGAAGAGGTGTGTGGCTATCACCCTTTATAATATAGTAGAAAATATAACTATAAAAGGGAGGAAAATAGATAGACTGAGAGATGG